>NW_028245084.1:272500-298588 GCF_964263255.1 Lissotriton vulgaris
CAAGAGCAAACCAGAAAACAAAAAAAAGAGAAAAACTTTGTGAACAGTAGTAAACAAATGCAATGTTCTGGAACATGAAATAGGGTCTACGGTTTTACCGTCATGTGACTCTAGGCAGTGCCTGACTGCCCCTAGCACCTTAAAACCCTTGAGTTCTGATATGTTTGCGCTTTACTAACACAGATTATTGTAAATGTGAGCTTAGTCTATTCATTCAAAACGGGGAATTAGGCACACTACTCCCTTCTACAAACTTTAACGTGCTATGAAGTTGGCCCATATAAAATAATATTACTGATTGCTTTTACGGAACACCCCTCAAACAGGGTTGTCTTTTGACTCGGTTATCGTAACTGCACTCAATATTTTGTCACAGAAAAAAACAGATACAATTGAGCAATGCATCCTACTTTATTTGTGCATTTAAGGGTGTATCAGGAGGAGGGGCGTGTCTGCTTAACGTGCGGAAAGGTATGGTAAATAGTAGGATGCTGCAAAAAATATTCCTCACTATGATTTCAAAATACATTGACACAGCCCTACTGGTATTACAGAGGGTGATACCATTTTCCTTCTAAAAATAGGGGGGGGGGGATACATAAATGTAAATGAAGCCAATTGTGTCATTGCAGAAAAAAAATATGTACTTCAAATTCCACCTTTGTTCAACAAGGTGTAAGAATTAGCTGTGCCCATCACGAAATTGAGTACAATTGCCATGCCTCTATCTTTGAAAGGCCCGCTAAATTGAGACAAGCGTGTACTTTACCAACACAACATTGACTCAGACATAAAACAATAGTATGGAGGAATAAGGGCAGCAGGGAGATGAGCGCAGACAGGATGGAGCGAACAGGAGGAGCAGTCATCGTGGAGGGTAGAGCATCAAAGAGGCCGCGAAAGGGCTCCCAAAGGCTGCAGGCGGACAGATGGTGCGCGCGCCCGGCGTGCACAGCACGGCTGGGGGCGTTGTGTTGTGGAATAGTAGAGGTTGCAGAGACAAGGTGGATTGGGGTGGGGGAGGGGGAGTGACTGGCAGTGTAGGACGCAGCGGACGTGTGGGACAGAGCGGGATTTTGCGCCTTGGCTCTGTGACCAGCATCATACAACAAATGAAAGATTCTGCCTTGGTATTTTTGTGGTCTGTCTTGTCGTGCAAGGTGTGTGTTGTGCAGTTCCCAGGTGCCTTACTATCATTAGTGTACGAGGTGCAGCGGCCCAGGACACCACACTGGCTCCCGAGGGCTAGGGCATTTACAATACAATAGGTCTCGCAGCATTAAAGTTTGAGCTATTGGCATTGTATATTACAATGTGTTACATTAATTTGTTATCAAACTCTGAATTGTTGTATAAAGATGATTTGCAAACTGTCAAATGTTGCTGAATAGTAAGCAACGTTGTGAATAATATTGTTTGCTAGTAATCCTTGGGTACCAGAGTACTTCACTTGAGCAGCTCATTACTCTGCACTCACTACTCTGCACTCACTACTTTGCACTCACTACTCTGCACCCACTACTCACTACTCTGCACCCACTACTCTGCACCCACTACTCTGCACCCACTACTCTGCACCCACTACTCTGCACTCACTACTCTGCACTCACTACTCTGCACTCACTACTCTGCACTCACTACTCTGCACCCACTACTCACTACTCTGCACCCACTACTCTGCACTCACTACTCTGCACTCACTACTCTGCACTCACTACTCTGCACTCACTACTCTGCACTCACTACTCTGCACTCACTACTCTGCACTCACTACTTTGCACTCACTACTCTGCACCCACTACTCACTACTCTACACCCACTACTCTGCACTCACTACTCTGCACTCACTACTCTGCACTCACTACTCTGCACTCACTACTCACTAATCGGCACTCACTACTCACTACTCTGCACTCACTACTCTGCACTCACTACTCTGCACTCACTACTCTGCACTCACTACTCACTACTCACTACTCACTACTCTGCACTCACTACTCACTACTCACTACTCTGCACTCACTACTCACTACTCTGCACTCACTACTACTCTGCACGCACTACTCACTACTCACTACTCTGCACTCACTACTCACTACTCTGCACTCACTACTCAATACTCTGCACTCACTATTCACTACTCTGCACTCACTACTCACTACTCTGCACTCACTACTACTCTACACTCATTACTCACTACTCACTACTCTGCACTCACTACTCACTACTCACTACTCACTACTCTGCACTCACTACTCACTACTCTGCACTCACTACTCTGCACTCACTACTCACTACTCTGCACTCACTACTCACTACTCTGCACTCACTACTCACTACTCACTACTCTGCACTCACTACTCACTATTCACTACTCACTACTCACTACTCACTACTCTGCACTCACTACTCACTACTCTGCACTCACTACTCACTACTCACTACTCTGCACTCACTACTCACTACTCTGCACTCACTACTCACTACTCACTACTCTGCACTCACTACTCGCTACTCGCTACTCACTACTCTGCACTCACTACTCACTACTCGCTATTAACTACTCACTACTCGCTACTCACTACTCACTACTCACTACTCTGCACTCACTACTCACTACTCACTACTCTGCACTCACTACTCACTACTCACTACTCACTACTCTGCACTCACTACTCACTACTCGCTATTAACTACTCACTACTCGCTACTCACTACTCACTACTCACTACTCTGCACTCACTACTCACTACTCACTACTCTGCACTCACTACTCACTACTCACTACTCACTACTCTGCACTCACTACTCTGCACTCACTACTCACTACTCTGCACTCACTACTCTGCACTCACTACTCACTACTCACTACTCACTACTCACTACTCTGCACTCACTACTCACTACTCACTACTCTGCACTCACTACTCACTACTCTGCACTCACTACTCTGCACTCACTACTCTGCACTCACTACTCACTACTCACTACTCTGCACTCACTACTACTATGCACTCACTACTCACTACTCACTACTCACTTCTCTGCACTCACTACTCACTACTCTGCACTCACTACTTTGCACTCACTACTCTGCACTCACTACTCACTACTCTGCACTCACTACTCACTACTCTGCACTCACTACTCTGCACTCACTACTCTGCACTCACTACTCTGCATTCACTACTCTGCACTCACTACTCACTACTCGGCACTCACTACTCACTACTCACTACTCTGCACTCACTACTTTGCACTCACTACTCACTACTCTGCACTCACTACTCACTACTCTGCACTCACTACTCTGCACTCACTACTCTGCACTCACTACTCACTACTCTGCACTCACTACTACTCTGCACTCACTACTCACTACTCACTACTCTGCACTCACTACTCTGCACTCACTACTCTGCAATCACTACTCACTACTCACCACTCACTACTCACTACTCTGCACTTACTACTACTCTGCACTCACTACTCACTACTCACTACTCACTACTCTGCACTCACTACTTTGCACTCACTACTCTGCACTCACTACTCACTACTCACTACTCTGCACTCACTACTCACTACTCACTACTCTGCACTCACTACTCACTACTCTGCACTCACTACTTTGCACTCACTACTCACTACTCTGCACTCACTACTTTGCACTCACTACTCTGCACTCACTACTCACTACTCTGCACTCACTACTCTGCACTCACTACTCTGCACTCACTACTCTGCTCTCACTACTCACTACTCTGCACTCACTACTCACTACTCTGCACTCACCACTCACTACTCTGCACTCACTACTCTGCATTCACTACTCTGCACTCACTACTCACTACTCGGCACTCACTACTCACTACTCACTACTCTGCACTCACTACTTTGCACTCACTACTCACTACTCTGCACTCACTACTAACTACTCTGCACTCACTACTCTGCACTCACTACTCTGCACTCACTACTCACTACTCTGCACTCACTACTCACTACTCACTACTCTGCACTCACCACTCACTACTCTGCACTCACTACTCTGCACTCACTACTCTGCACTCACTACTCACTACTCGGCACTCACTACTCACTACTCGGCACTCACTACTCACTACTCTGCACTCACTACTCACTACTCTGCACTCACTACTCACTACTCTGCACACTCACTCTGCACTCACTACTCACCACTCTGCACACTCACTCTGCACTCACTACTCTGCACTAACTACCCACTACTTGGCACTCACTACTCTGCATTCACTACTCTGTATTCACTACTCTGCACTCACTACTCACTACTCTGCACTCACTACTCTGCACTCACTACTTTGCACTCACTACTCTGCACTCACTACTCTGCACTCACTACTCTGCACTCACTACTCTGCACTCACTACTCCGCACTCACTTCTCCGCACTCACTTCTCTGCACTCACTTCTCTGCACTCACTACTCACTACTCGGCACTCACTACTCTGCACTCACTACTCACTACTCTGCACACTCACTCTGCACTCACTTCTCTGCACTCACTACTCACTACTCTGCACTCACTACTCTGCACTCACTTCTCTGCACTCACATCTCTGCACCCACCCCATCGGTATTACAATGAAAGATGTATTTCCACCCTGTTATATATGTTATGAGGACACCGTTCATGTGCCAACTCCTATAAGATACCTTTTAATATGCGAGAATGTGCTGCATTGCTATATACTTATAAGGTCCCAAAGACGAGACCGATTGCCTTGCAAATGCTTGTTTAACAGTGTCACTGTAAGGTCCACTCACACAATTGTCCACAGATTTAAAAGCTGTCAAATAAAGGCCTTCTTTCTCCCCTATGTCTCGGACAGTTGCAGGGACGCCCACTTTCTCCCAACCACCCCGTCCCATAGTGCCGCATGTCTGTGGAGGTTACTTTGTTATCGAGGGCAGCCTGACCAGGGGGGATAGCTGTCGGTTTCTGTTGGGGATCAGGCGAGATGACTGCAATATCTGTGCGCGCATTCCAAAACGAAACCTAGCGTGGGGGCAGGACTTCCGTCTTGTGCGCGAAGCCCACGCCCACGGAGTTTCTGGTCCGAAGAGCAGTGCGTGACGCGGGGCTCCCATGCCTGAGGGAGAGCCCCGTGGAGGCGACAGAACACCGGATTGGCGGTAAGTGGGCCTTGGGGGGCGCTCGTGTGTGTGAGTGTGTGTGCGCGTGTGTGTGTGTATATGTGTGCGACGGCGGGGGGCGGGGGGAGTGTCTCTGTCTGCGTGTCTCTGTCTGCGCTCGTGTGTGTGTGGCCGCATGCGTACAGGGGGAGGTGTGCCTGGGTATGTTTGTGCTTCCCAGGAGACAGCCAGGCCGAGCGTGGCGCGTGCCAGTCGGCGCGTGCCAGTTTCAAATCACCTCCAAGGCGATGCGTGCGGCCAGGATTGTCTCCTGGGAAGCACACATGCTGACAAAAGAGTCTCGGTGGAGACGCGCTTCGCGCGGCTAGCCGAGACCTAAAAACGCACCAAAAATGCAGTACTGCGACATTGCCTTTCCATTTTCAGAGCGCATTCACAAAGGTAGAAATTCACCAGCATAGTTGTGCTGCTGCAGTCAAACTTTGGGGTAGTGTTGTGTATGAGGGTGATCCTAGGTGGACTCCCACATAAAACGATTGTGAAGTGAACCGCTCTATTTTGCCAATAATTTGCACATATAGCTATTCCTGTGACAAGGCAGGAGTAAGCACCTTTCTGGAGTGTGTATACTGCAGATACCACCATAATTATGCATGTACTGGAAGGGCTTTAGCGACAAACATTTTCTTTAAATGAGAAACAACAAAAAAGTGTGAATGCACATTTGTGTTACAATTTGTATGCAGACTAGTACGCCTTGTATGCCTTGCCTTCCACGTGAGTGTGAAAGAAAAAAGCAATAAACCGGAAAAGGGGTATCAAAATAAAACAAAGATATTTTAAAGAGCTGTATCTGTTGACCCTTGTTGTCACCATGTTTGGTGGCTCCTGTATTTGCACTTTTGTGTCTCCGGCCTTCCATGAAAGGCAGAAGAACAAATGGCTGCTTGGACCAAGTGTCGGAAGCAGCTCCCCCTTCAATCCTCGGCAGCTGGCTGGAGGAGGCCTCGGAATGTAGCATGTAAGGGCCGGACTGGCAATGCCGGGCACCGGGCAATCCCCCGGTCGGCTGCCAGGGGCGGGGCCGGTTTTTTGGCCAGGGGCCGGTTTTAAGTTGGGGCCGATTTTTTTGTACACTCAGACTCAGGACAGTAGTCACTGACCCACTACTCTGCATCTGCGCAGCGTCTCACTCGCTCTGTGCGGGGGCAATAAAAAAGCACAACTATCTATTATCGATTCTCTTAATGTCTTACGATCATCTGTTCCGTATAAATTAAGCATTAGCGCAGCACCATGATTTAATAGGGGGCGGGCTGCCGTCGCCGCGTCTGGGCTGCGTCTGGTCTCTACAGTTCACCCGCCTTAAGGGGGGGCGGCTGGTGGTGACATGCGCATTGGGTCTCGCGTGGTAAAAAGTGCGCGTGACCCGCTTTCCAGAAACTAAACATCGTGTCCACAACGAGAGGCCCTCTCTCGGTACCCCATCATTTAGTTATTTCTAACCCCTGCTGCTCTGCCTGTCCCTGCAGGTGAGTCACTGATTGATGTCGTTTGCATTCAATAATTGCATTCAGCATGACACCGCATTGTGGTCCGGGCCGGGATTAAACAAAAGGTAAAGGCCGCCCCCGCGCCTCCACCTCCTCCTACATGCACAGGTCTAGGGCCTCGGCCTCTACCTTTCGTTTCATCATTCCCCGGCCCGGTTCTGCGCACTCTAGCGCCCTGGCCCCAAGTGGCCCCTGAGTGTGGAATGGATTCATTTGTGAAGAGGCCTGCCTGCTGTTTTGTGTAGAGTCGCAGCAGCCAGGGCGTGTGTAAGGTGTTCCTAGCAATGCTTCTCTGTTTGCATTTTGAACTCGCAATGCTTTAGTGTCACTTTTTATTCTGCGCTCCAACATTTACAAAAGCCACTTTTCTTAGCAGCAAGTCTATCGCCTTGTAACACAGTCAGTCTGTCTATCAGGTAAAGGGTCATTATCATGAAAGGAGCCAAATACACTATCCTTGTTTTTTTTAAACATTAGTTTTTGGTAGTGCTAAATTTTGAAAGGTAGATTAATAATTAATATATACATTAAAATTGGGAAGTGAATGCAGGGGCCCAATGTTCTTCTTAGAGCCTACTGCCTGCCCTGCTGAATGCCAAGGATGTAATAACAGGGCTGCTTAGTCTTGCTTCCACCTCAAGCCACTTTCTTCTACTTCAGGGCAGGTCCTGCCTCTTTATCTCATCGCGCAAGAAATCACTGTCCACACTTCTTCAAGGAGCAAGAAAGGCCACTTTAATTTAAGACAGGTGCATAATACATTTCTTGAACACATTCATTATTTATTTATTTCATGACATTTCAATCTACACAGTATGCCTAAACTCCCTACCTAACAGAACCTGAAACTAACTCTTGCCTAATACCCCCAGGATTACCCAACGAGCTACCCTTCAGGATGGCCAACCCGCTCCAGGCTGCCCACCCCACTAGCAAAAACCGCCTCCTACAAGAACAGAGACACCTGTCTTAACAGTGGCAAAGCCAGAAGACCAGAGCAGCTCCTAGAGCACCGCAAGTAAAGCCTAACTAAAGGAATACAGGGAGGGTGGGTGGGGCAAAAAGGAAACCTCCCTTCTCCTGCCTCACTACGCACTTCCCAATCCGCAGCCTGCCTTCCCTTTATGCCCTCCCCTAATCACCCCCACCTGCTCCCAGATCCCTCGCGCGAACGCACCCAGGGAAAGACCAGCTCGCGCCTGGCTCTCCCTGGGTCCCCCCTCGCGCAAGAAATCACTGTCCACACTTCTTCAAGGAGCAAGAAAGGCCACTTTAATTTAAGACAGGTGCATAATACATTTCTTGAACACATTTATTATTTATTTATTTCATGACATTTCAATCTACACAGTATGCCTAAACTCCCTACCTAACAGAACCCGAAACTAACTCTTGCCTAATACCCCCAGGATTATCCAACGAGCTACCCTTCAGGATGGCCAACCCGCTCCAGGCTGCCCACCCCACTAGCAAAAACCGCCACCCAGGAAAACCGTTAGCTTTTTTCCTGCCCCACCCAAAGGAGGAAGGGAAGGAGCACACCATAACTGCACCTGAAGAACTTTAGCAATCAAATCTCTGAGCTCCAGAAGGTAAAAAGAAATGCCTGAGGTAGACAGATGGACACCGTCCTCACAGAATAAATGAGTCTCTGAAACTTTCAAATGATGATGAGCCAAACTGTATATACATAAATGGTTACAAAAGAGTCGCATTGTTCTATTCACTTTGCGTCTTGCCTTCTCCACGGCGGAATAGCTCCTCGCCCCATTCCATTGTAATCGAGGAACGAACTCAGTCCATATCACCATGGTGCTCACCCATGTGGTCTTGATGACTTCGAGATCTTGTTTCATTAACTTTAACAGAGTCAAACCTGAGAGAGAAACTAAGTCGTTTTACCCAAGATGCAGCACCAGTAAATCCGGAGGGCCCCCCCAACCCTTTGAAACCAGAGAAGCCAAGGCGGGAAAGAGACCGCCCCAGCGCATGCCCCCTGTGCCATGCCAGGAGGCTTCGTGCGTCAGACTGCTTAAACCAAGAGATCTCCCACAAAGCTGACGTGCAGCGGCCACAGTGGCCCGTTTAACAAAAGAGTGCCCCAGGATCCACACCCTCCTTTTGCATCCAGCGACTGAGGGCCAAGGACCTAGGAGAAAAAGAAATGTTAGGCAAAGCAAAGGAGGACTACTTTCTCACATACTTCTCACAACATCTAGAGCGCCAGCGCCCAATGCGACGAATCTGAGACCAATCCCACCCCAACCTGGCGGCCTCTGTCGCCGCCCCAATCCTGAAGGAATGAGTGCCGAACTGAGAAGGATCCCTCCCCAGGCCCAACAAAACCTTGTGGAGGACAGCTAACAACTGAGAAACAAGGATGGGGCTGCCATCAGCATGACAAAAAATTGCCCCCGGAGCAAAATGAGGAGAAGACACAAAAACCTCCCATTCCCCCACAGGGCAGCAAGCAGACACTCCACTCCTACCCAGAAACACCCACTTACCCCTCCCCATCTGATCAGTTTTGGACATCCTTAGCCACAAACGCACCCTGTCATGCTCCACCACTCCACCACCACCTCGCTGCTGGTCATACCCACTCTACCCCTCAAACCCAGCAGTTCAGAGGCCCGGAATGCACCAAAGAATAACCACACAAAACACAAACGAAATTTGTGGCACTCAAAAGCATCATAGCAGCACACCTCCAACTGTGATAAAAGCAACTGAAACAAATCAAAGGTCACCGGCTGCCGTAGCTTCTGACCACCGGCTTGGAGCCTACCCAACCCTTTTAGAACTTTACGAACCAACACCCCCCCAACAGGATCCCTCCCCCACCAAAGCTGACCATAAAAAGACACCCCGGCTAACTTGCCCGAAATGGTCGTGTGAGAGAGGCCTCTGTCCGCTAAATGCAAAACAAACTGCAATAAGAATTGTTCATCAGATAACCCAGCCCGGACCTTACCCCCCATCTCCTCACCAAACTGCAAAAACTCATGCCAGGCCTTCAAATAACTCCGCCGTGTAGAGACAGCCACTGAATGTTCAACCAACTGGTGTACCCTCAATCCCCCAAGTCCCATACGTACTGTGGGATCGCCGTCGGTTCCAGGTCCGCCCCAGGAGCCAATTTGCGGAATTCGGACCACTGAAAGCGAGATAAAGAATCAGCGATACAATTAGTGGCTCCAGGAACATGCCTAGCCTTAAAGACAATATTCAGTTGTAGACACCGCAACATGAAGGTGCGCAGGAGCCTCAAGACACGCAAATCGCGGGCCCTCTGTCTATTAACCAGGTCCACTACTGCCATATTGTCCACATGGAACAATACGGAGCGATTCTGAAATTCCTTTCCCCAGATAAACAGAGCAACCAACAACGGGAAGAGTTCCAAAAACGCAATGCTGTGACCCTGTTCCTTCCAATGCTTTGGCCAGCTGGCCGCGCACCAACGACCTTCCCAAAAAATGCCGAAGCCGTGAGCTCCCGATGCATCCGTGAAAAGCTGCACCTGCCACACAATGTCCTCATCCGCAAAAAACAAGGACACGCCATTGAAATCTTGCAGGAAACGCAACCAGATAGTCAAATCAGCACGGACAGCAGTTGTAATGCGCACCAAATGATGAGGAAGGCTGGCGAGGGACATCGAGAGGCCCAGACGTCGACAAAACATCCTACCCGCCGTACAACCCGACAAGCAAAATTGAGGTACCCCAAAAGCTTCTGGACTTTACGCAGTTCTAATTTGCGTTCACCCAACACCCATCTGAGGAAATCAGACATCTCCCGCACTTTAGCAGCAGGCAAGCGCGCCATCATAGTCGTAGTATCAATTTCAATCCCTGGGAAAGTCAGGGATGTACAAGGACCTTCGGTTTTATCCGGCGCCAAAGGGACGCCCAAATCCGTAGTCATAGCCTGAAAAATTGCCAAAGCCGACTGACACTGCCCAGACTGACCCTCACCAATGAAAAGAAAGTCATCAAGGTAATGGCAGACCAGAACGTGGCCGCTGACAAAAGTGAAGCGCCACTGCAAAAATGTACTGAAGGTCTCAAAGAGGGAACATGACACCGAGCAGCCCATGGGTAACACTTTATCGACATAAAAACAGCCACCAAAATGCATGCCCAAGAGACCAAAATCCCAAGGATGAATGGGCAGGAGCCGGAAAGCCGACTGAATGTCACTCTTTGCCAGCAAAGCCCCAACGCCTGCCGTGCGAACGAGCCGCAAGGCGTCATCCACGGAAGCATATGTCACGGGTGAGTCAGCTGGGTCAATGAAATCGTTGATGGATGCACCCTCAGGCCAAGACAGATGATGTATAAGGCGAAATTCCCCAACTGCCTTTTTTGGTACCACACCCAGCGGAGAGACGATCAAATCAGGGAGGGGACAACTCAGAAAAGGACCAGCAATCCGACCCGCTGCAAGCTCAGCATCCAGCTTCTTCTGCACAACCTGAGGGCACTCCTTCGCAGACTTCAGATTGTCAGACCACCGGCCCACCCGGGGACCCTGGTACCCAATCCGGAACCCAACTCTGAAGCCCCAGGACAAAGTCTTAGCAGCCTCAACATCAGGGTAGTCCTCCAACCACAAATCCAGAACGTCCTGCTTAATAGGAGTAGGAGCCCTTATGTACAAATTGCGGAGGTTGTCCCCTGCCCCCTGAACCCCTCCCCTGGTCTCCAAAACGCTGTCCGGGAAAACACTGCGTGAGAGCATGCCGCCCCCCGCACTGTGCACACTCATGTTTATATCTGCATGCTGGCCGGTTACACGAACACCTGTTAAAATGCCAGCACGCTCCAGAGGAGGAGGACTGCCCTCTGCCCCAACCCCCCGCCCCAGGGAGAGCGGGGCGAAACTGAAAGGGCCGATAATGCACCGGCTGCCCCGCTAGCCGTGTGGGTCGTAGCAGGCGGTTGAGCAGACGCCATCCACTGTAGCCACAACTCCGCATCAACCTCACCCCAGGAACGCTCTGGGAAAACACTCATACGAGCCCGGAACTCCTCGTCGTACGACAACCATGCAAAGCCCCCAAAATAACTATGTGCCTTACGGATGACGTCAGCATATTTGAACATATCCACTGCCTTACTCGGATGACGCTGGCTATACACGCTGGCATAAATTAAAAAGGCCGAAGTCCAGTTCTCAATAGACCTCGGAACTCGAGGCCTCCGAGCCAACTCCAACTCCTCCTCTTTCGACCCCTCCTTAGCTTGTACATCTCTATGGAGAAGCCGAAAAACATCCACAAATTCACCACTCCAGATGCGAGTTTTGGTTTTTTCAGACAAGTGAGACCCCAAAGGCATCCCCACTCCAGAATAAGGCAACTTCTTCGGCAGGGTACTATCCTCCGTAACTGGCTTGGGAACAGCCACCCCATCCTCAACCTTAGAAACTTCCCCTGTAATTTGCACATCAGAAACATTCAGACTCACCGGCCGCTCAAGCCGCGGTGCCAGAGCGACTCGCTCATTAACAACCCCATCACCCGTACCGATTGATCTGGTACGCTTAGCCGGGAGACTCTCCCCTGGTTGCCACACAGCCCACCAACCATCCTTACCTCTTGGCAAGTGTGCCGAATTCTGCTGAAAACAACATGAGCCCCTCGAGAAGGTTTACTCCTTGCTGTCTCACGTACCGCTGCGTGGCCCGCACATGACTCCTGCAAAATACGAGAAACAGGGAGTTGCCCCGTCCCACCCCTCTGGGCCCGTGCTGCCAAAAGCCCAACCTCCTTGTCACGTAATTTCCCTTCTTCCAAATCATCATCTTGTACATTCATATGTAAAACATCCCCAGAAAATGAAACTTCTGCACTGCCACTTGGCAGCGCCCCATCACCAATTCCCCCATCATAAAACTGCCAGTCAATGTCATGAAAGCTCCGCGCGCGCAACGCTGCAGAAGAGAGATCCGCTCCAGATGACTCTCCCGTGATCCCACTACTGGAAACAGCCGTAGGGACAGTTCCCAAGCCCGCAGAACCAGCCAACAGCCGCCCAGCTGGAGACGCAACCTGAAAACTGCGGCAGCTCAAGCCAGATTGTGAAGAACCTGCAAGAATGCCGCCCCCCAGGGAGCCAAGGGAAACAGCCCCCAATGAACCAGCCACCGACGCAAACCCAGGGGCACCACCTAACCCGGAGGCCAAACTACCTTGTGGAACACCGGGCATCTCGCGAGAAGCCGGGTACAAAACCTGGCTGGGGGCAGTGGACGCCCCCCAAAGGTCCGAATCCATCCCACCAGACACCTGAGACTGCTGCGGGGCAGGGCGGGGGCCAGCAAGACCGGGAGTCGTGGACCCAGGGGACAGGGGGGTTGAAGGGAAAAGCACATCATCTAACTGTACAGCACCGGAGGCCAAAGGAGCCCCCAGGGGGGGGGGCACTGCCAGGCAACGCAGCAAGGGGCGCCCCAACATCAGAGCAACCTAAAGCCCCACCACCAGACAAAGGGGGTTGAGCCAGCCCCAGCCCAGCAGGCGCAGGGGACAGCAAATAACATTGCCCATTTACCCATAAGCAGGGTGAGGCCCCATCAAGCAACCCAGAACCCGGGATGGGGGGGCCCCCGGGCACCTTGGTAGGAGCATTGGCCTGAGGGAGGCTCCTAGGTTCGAGACTCCTCCCCCGTCGAGTACCAGGCCCCACCGGAGGCTTCTTAGCTTTCCCCGGGCGGGCCCCGCCCAAGCGCTGTGTTTGCCGGCCCACGGAGCGCCCCCGCCTCCCCCGGGCGCCCCACGCAAGCCAGCACACTGTAACGGTAAAAGACATACCTGCTGGTGGGCGCCCGGGTCAGCCGGCGGGGTCTCCAACACTGCGGGGACCAGGGCCGGCATGGGCTGCGCCACCGGCATGGCAGCGTCTCCGTCTTCGTCCTCCTCCGGGCCGGGTGACTGACAAGCAGTCACCGCCCGCGACACGCCCATCGAAGCTTTGCGAGGGGGGGGGCGGGCCAACCCTACCCACGCCTCCGCCGGCACTCCAGGCCGCAGCAGGTCTTCGCGTCCTGCCGCACACAGCGTCTGGACAGCCCGTCGGACCTCCGCCGCCTCCTCCATGTCCCCACTTAAGGTACAACGCGACGCCAGCAAAAAGGAAACCTCCCTTCCCCTGCCTCACTACGCACTTCCCAATCCGCAGCCTGCCTTCCCTTTATGCCCTCCCCTAATCACCCCCACCTGCTCCCAGATCCCTCGCGCGAACGCACCCAGGGAAAGACCTGCTCGCGCCTGGCTCTCCCTGGGTCCCCCCTTCTTGCTGCTTCTGCTTCACTATTCCGTTCTCCCTTTGTCACTTTTCCCTGTGTTTTTCTTTATCCTTTTTCCATGTTCAGTTTTTGTCTCTTGCTCCTGGTCAGAGTATGGTGATAGAAAATAAGTCCCACCTTCCTTCCTGCAAAAAAAAAGACTGCGACTGCCACCCCACCTGCAACCACTCGCACTAGACTTGTAAGTTCCAGAGCTGACACATCTCGTTGCTAAACGCTCTTGAAACCAACATTCTCACCTCCCCAATGACCTGAAAGCAGAAGCCCCCTTCACCATTTTGAACCGGTGCAGCTCCGAGGCTGGGGTGCTGCGCCTGCAGCGAGCGCATCAAAACCTTTTCAAAGAGGTTGGCACCGGTGTGCTTGTCTAGAAGACAGGTACTTGTGCTGTGGATGGGTTGAAAGAGGTTGGCACTGGTGTGCTTGTCTAGAAGACAGGTACTTATGCCGTGGATGGGTTGAAAGAGGTTGGCACTGGTGTGCTTGTCTAGAAGACAGGTACTTATGCTGTGGATGGGTTGAAAGAGGTTGGCACTGGTGTGCTTGTCTAGAAGACAGGTACTTATGCCGTGGATGGGTTGCTCCAAATAACAATAACCTACTAGGTTATGACAACTTCTCAATATGTGGAAAACCAAAGAATCAACACAAATGTCATGTTTGTGGGTAACTGCAGAGGACTTCCAAGTTATTGAAGGGGAATATCTCACGTGTGAGAGAATGGTGTCAGATTTCACATATTCATTCACTCATCCTCCAACACATTCCCCTCCAGTGCTTAATTTGCCAGCTGATGCCGGTGGGGTCTACCGGGACTCTTTTTTAGGCACTTGCACTTATTTTTCCTTATCATAAGTTTATTGAGGACAAGACAAAGAGGAAGGAAGGGGGAAGAGAAAAACTGCAGCAAAGGAGGACAGCAAGAGCCTGCCACAATGAGATAAACAGGTACAGAGTGCCAGAGACTAAAGTAAAGAGGTATTCAGGACTACACAAACCGAGTCTTGGGCGCACCGACATTTAATAGCACCACCGTGGGCTTCTGAGTAGAGCTTTAGCACCGGCACTCATTTTTGTTTACAAATTAAGCACTGCAGCCCCCTCAGTGAGTTAAGCACCCATCCCTGGGAGCTCTCTATAACTTACGCCACTCAAGCCTTAATTGTATATGTTCTAAGAGTGATGAAAGCTTGTCCCCTAAACTATCCCATGCTATTCCCCTGTCTCCTTCTTCACTGCTTACTGCTGTCAGGGCCGGATTTGCCGCACTGGGCATGGGGAGTTTCCCCGGAGGCTGGAAGGGTGGGGTCCGGTTTTGCAGTAGTGCTGCAATATCGGCCCCAGGAACAAAAGCAGTAAGCGGGAGTTCCCAGTCTCCCTGTGCCTGGACTTTCTTCCCCAGGGGCTGGTCCAAGAAAATTGCCAGGGCTGCTTTGGGATCCCAGTCCGGCCCATCACCACTCTATTGAAATACGAGAAGCAAGGCTGCCTTAGAGTCAGCGTAGCCCACTCTCACAGTAGTGTTAAAGACGTGCTAAGTAATACTTTCACAAATGTGTGACTCCGTCCTAGAGGGCTATGAATGTGCTTGTGGCTGAGAAGTGCAGGGGAGTAGGGCCAACAAGAAACAACAAGCCCTTTGGAGGGAGCCCTACTGTGGTACCTGGGCCCTGCCTTCCCTTTGAGTGCACAGATCATTGAGCAGACAGGAGTACTCCTGGCCCCGGACTCGCTCTGGAGACGCAGCCTGCCGATGAACAGTGCCTACGCCTCGGTTCCTAATGCCAAAGGTGGGCAGCATAAGGTGAATGGCGTCGGACTCAATGAAAAAGTGAACCCCTGGCTCTCTCGTCCCAGAGCGCGTGCAGCGCATGGTGGAGCAGAACAGAACAAGAAAAAAAAGCAAAAATGTAAAACACAGAAAGGCATTAGCAGAACAGAATAAAAAATGCAAAACACAGAAAGGCATTAGCAGAACAGAATAAAAAATGTAAAACACAGAAAGGCATTAGCAGAACAGAATAAAAAATGTAAAACACAGAAAGGCATTAGCAGAACAGAATGAAAAATGTAAAACACAGAAAGGCATTAGCAGAACAGAATAAAAAAAGTAAAACACAGAAAGGCATTAGCAGAACAGAATAAAAAATGTAAAACAGAGAAAGGCATTAGCAGAACAGAATAAAAAATGTAAAACACAGAAAGGCATTAGCAGAACAGAATAAAAAATGTAAAACACAGAAAGGCATTAGCAGAACAGAACAAAAAATGTAAAACACAGAAAGGCATTAGCAGAACAGAACAAAAAATGTAAAACACAGAAAGGCATCAACCAAGCAAATTATTCTGCCACCATTTTGTGAAATGAAGTCTGACTCACACTGTGATCTTAGACACATGACAGTATGCCGTGCAATTCAGTAAAATGATTACTACAGTGAAAGAGAGTCTTGCTGGGAGTGCTGTTTCAGGTTTTAGGACAGAGCAGTGGTGTTCAGGGAGTGTAGGGGCTCAAGGTGGGAGCGAGAATGTAGAAGTGAGAATTCACTGACATGATTACTACATGCTACAGAGAGAGTTGGTATGCAATTTCTACAGCACACCCAGGCCTGACTCACTCCATGACTACATGCATTGCCATATTTTTATACACATCAACCAAGCAAATTATTCTGTCACAATCTTTCTGAAATGATTACTAAATGCTAGTGAAAGATTTTCTATAGCATTTCTACAGCACACCCAGCGTTTTTTTACACAGCATGGAGACTACTTGGGAATTAAGAGGCCTGGCAGACATACTGCATAGCACCACATAGTTTCCCATCATTTTTCTTTTTTTCTCTGGTTACTCGGGTGATTGCTGCTATGCCCAAGCTTGGATTAATGCTGGTATATAGAGCGATGACATCCATGGTGACTAAGGTGGTGCCTGGTTGCCATTCCAAATCTCCCAAAAGGCTAAGAATGTGTTTGGAATCCTGTATATAGGATGGTAGATTTCTAACCAGAGGACCCAGAAACACATCCACAAATTCTGCCAATCTTTCAGTAGGACCCCCGATTCCAGATACTATCGGTCTGCCGTTGGGAAAGGGAGATCTTTATGGATTTTAGGAAGGGTTTAGAGCCATGGGTATGTAGGTTTGAATACTTTAAGATACAAGTATTCGTCTTCGTTCAGGAGACCATCTTCTTTCCATTTCCGTAGATGGTCATTGATATTGGTTGTCAGTGCACCCATTGGGTTGCGTGCAATTGGTTTGTAACAAGATTGGTCTGCTAACTTCAATGGTCTTCTGATTTGTATCCATTATAAATTTTAATATGGTGTTGTACCTTGCAGAAAAATATAAATACTTCCTGTTATTATTTTTACTAATAGATAATACAAAACTAGCTTTATCAAATATTTTAAGCTTTAAAAAAATTATACAGAAACCTTTCTCAAGTACTTTATATGATTATATCAATGAAATTAGTTTATAAGAATTTGTACTTATAAAATGTCCTTACATTTTCAAACTAGTCATTGTTTATTTTTTTTAATAAACTACAGCCACAGTAATATATCAGGGATATGTATATTAAATACGGTATTTCTTCTACAATGTACAGCACGTTATGGCATAAATATACTTGTAAGGATCCTGAGTTGCGTTGGCCTATGCATGGGTCATTTGATTTGCAAAAGATTCAGTATGTGGAACAATGTATGTTTAAGCGAAATACTAGGCAAGGTATGTTTGACTGTGTGCGAATGAGGGAGAAAGAAGTGCGTGAACGAATGAAGCATCAGCAAGCCTTGATTGAAAAAGAACAGCGAAAGACCATCTATGCGAAAGCGTTAGAGTTAAAAAGCAGGGAAATGAAAAAATTAAAAGAAAGAGAGGATACGGAGCCCCATTTACAGGTAACTGACCAATACGCTGTTAGGCTACCCCTTTATCCTATCCTTAATAAACCACAAGATGATTTCTTGTTATTAGATCTTTCTCCACCTCTGTATATTTTCCCTTACACTCCTAATAAGTCCGATGAGGAATCTTCTGCAGATCAGGATAAAGCACGAACAACTCGCTCTATGTTGTCCACTGCGCGTTCTGCTGAGCTAAGATCTACTAGTTGCAAGGCCGCCCGTAATACTGCATCTGCCTCTGAACTCTTAGATGACATGAAGGATTGGCAGGACAGGGAGTAAGTATATTTTACAGAGATGTTTGCCGCAGAAGTAGTTGAACGGTTTAGGAAACATTCTAAGGAACTGGAGCCTGTTGATATAGAAAATGATTGTAAGCAAATGCCTGATGGGCTTTTTCTCTTTTCTCAGGTGGCTGACTCTATCAGGCGCTTGGTTAAATTACGTTTTGAGGCACCTCATTTGCGAGAAGGGAAAAAGGAAGCATAAACAGCTGCACAAATATTTCAGACTCGCGAGCCATAAGCTCCTGTCTCCGGTTCAGATAGGACTATAATAGTTCATGCGAAACCTATGCGGGAAGCCGCACCTTTGTATGTTCCTCCTAGTGGTGATGGAACAGATGATGATAAAAATGTTGCTGATTCAAAGGGTTATTTTATTTATAATTGGGTTTACACTCCTTGGAATAGAGCGGATGTCCTGGCTCTTATAACTGCATTGCCTGATCTGCGGAAAAATCCAGCAGCTTTTTATGAGGAAGTTGAGGGAGCCATTAGTTCTTGTACTATGACTCAGCCTGACATTGATATGTTTTTCGGATTGATATTACCCCCTGATATGTAGAGAACTTTTCGTAAAGTTGATGATAATGCGACTTTTGGGGCATTGTGAAACGAGTTAGAACGACTGGATGTAGAAAGGGAACCCGCACAGAAACCATGTCAGTTAATTCTGGACCTTCCCGCAGCTATATTATTTAAATAAAAGACGATTATTCCCCTAAAAAGATAGATTGGACTGTATTAGCGTCGTGCAAGCAAAAGGCAGATAAGTCAGTGTCAGATTTCTTCACGCGCTTTGAGGAGGCATTCCACGATTTTAGTGGCCAGTAATTAACGGATGATACGGACAGACATCTGTTCATAGATACATATGTCGCCAACTTGTTGCCAGGAATAGCTAGTCGCCTAAAGTCCAGTGAGAGCTCATGGACTACTTATTCTCAGGTTTCTCTTTTTGTAGTGTAGTTCCTATATTCCCAATAGGCTCTGCGCATTGGAATAATATATTCAGCAGTGTAGACGTAGGACTGAGGTTGACTAGGTCTCTACTGACTATATTAGACTTAAGGTTTGCCAGCTGAAACTTTCTCGAATAAACGAGGAGGAGTTTAACCTTCCTGGATAGACAAGAAGGGATTAGCTTCTGACAACCATATAACATGACAACTTTGCTCCCTCAGAGTGTATCTCTAGAGTCGTGTGAAAACAATAGACAGCTATTTCACTCAGTCAATCGTGCGTACTTAGTTTCACCAGAGTGCAGAGAAAAGAGAGACGGGCGTTTTCAATAAAAAGGTGTAATTTATTGAGCAGTCTTCTTTCTCATGCAAGAGAAATGAATTGCCATAATTGCAATACTTAATGCAAAGTAAAGTGCGTACAGTAAAAGAAGTATTATGAAATAATACTGTAAAAGCATTGATATGGTTTCTTAGCCATAAGATACTTTAAAATGGATAAAATATATACATACATATATACATTGACTAACGTACTCAACTGGTGCTTCTAAATACGCCTACCCCGGTGTACCTGACCTAAGCCTAATACGTGGGAAGGAGTAAATAAGTATCAGTTTAAGTTAAGTTGCTTTTGCCAAGAATCTGACTCAAGAATTCTCTTTAAAGGTTTAGTCAGCTCCGTACCTGGGTAATAGAATGCAGGAGGTCTGGTATCTCTCTTTCAGGACTAGAGATCCCAGCAGCCCGCGAAGGCGGCTGAGAACACCGGAGCTAGATTGCTCGGCAGGAGAAAAGACAGCGTCTTTCTCAGCACGTCAAAGAGGAGGGGCAGCGTCCGTGGGCTCTCGCATCAGCTGGGCTCTCGGGCAAGTAGATAGCTGCTTGGCTCCAAAACCACCACTGTGTGTTTGCTTAAGGCAACGTTGGTATATTTATACCTGAAAGGTGCCGGGTTTGACGTAAGGTTGGACATAAGACGTCAATAAAGATGTCACTAAGAACTGGCCGCTCTTACAGTGCTTCACAGGAGTTCTAGGACGAAATCAAAACAAAAGCAAATGGGGATTTCCCAGGTTGCTGGAGGTTTGGTGTGTTTAGAGAACTCGTTGTGCTTTCTAGGAGTCCGGGGAAGTAGCCTTGATTAATGTGACTGCATGGGCTACAACTAAATATGGATATGATTCCTATGCCATTATAGGGATATTATTGATTATAACCGTACAAGGGCATAAAATAGAAATATCGATTTAGGTGCCTAGATAAAAACACAATATTTTAACTATGGCTCAGTATTACGAACGCCAGGAGCTAGAAGGGTAATGAGGATAAAAAGACAAAAGAGTTAAAAACTAAGGCTATGATGGCTCAGGCTTATGGTCCGCCTTCCAGAGGTAATGATAGAGGTAGATGTTGATCTTATGGTTCGGCTTTTACTCGTTCAAATATGTCAATTGACCAGTGTGCGTACTGTAGACAGTTTGGACATTGGATTTCTGGTTGTCCGGTATTGCGTGCTCAGCAGAATCCACGTGGTCGGGGACAAATGAGAAGTTGTTCAGGATATTCAGGGATTAGAGGAAGCATGGACGATCATGCTGGGTTTGTTGCTAATGAACGAAGGCAGGGTGGGGGTAACACTGTTGATAGACGGAATCAATATCAGATGGCCGATTACATGTTATCTGATTTGAATGATTCTGCTTATGCATAGGATTGCCTAGGATGGTGTAAGAAATCCGTTGAAGTGCCAGTATATCAGAAGGGTCCCTATGTTACAGCACATGTTTTGGGTTCTACTGATCAGTTTCTGGTTGATACAGGAACTACTCATAGCGCCTTATCTAAACACTTGTTTCCAAGGGCTCCCCTGTCTGGCTTAACCATTACATTGATACGTTTATATGGAACACCTTCCTTTAGCCCACTGTCACAACCACTTGCATTCCATGTTGATAAGTTCACGGCTCCATGTCCGTGTTTGCTTTCTCCGAACACACCAGACTATATTATGGGTCTTGATATGCTCAAGTATTTCAGGGCTACGATACGATGTTCTCCTGAAGGAGTACGTGTTATTTTGAATGACAATTACCCCACAATTGAGAGATCTTGTCTTGTTAAAGAGGATACTGCATTAGCTTCACTCCCGAGTACTTTGTGGGCTACTTCAGACACTGATGTAGGGTAGATGGTTATTAGTGTCAAGGAGGGCGCTTCATTGCCACGATTGCCTCAATATAAAATTTCTCAAGAAGGCGAAGAAGGACCTACACGCATTGTCCATGATTTTATTAAAGTTGGGGTTGTGGAGGAAGTCCCTTACAATGTTTACAAAAGTCCTATTCTTCCTATTTTGAAAAAAGATACTGACACTAGGATTTACAGATTCATTATTGATTTACGAGAAATTAACAAGATTGTACTACCACAATATCCTGTGGTGTCTGACATAACGCCACTACTTACTTTGGTTCCTCCGATAACAACTACGTTCTCCGTGACAGACTTTGAGAACGCTTTCTTTTCAATCCCTATTCATCCTGATAGTCGATATTTGTTTGATTTCACTTTGAATAATCGATCGTATAGATTTTGTAGAGTTCCTCAAGGCTATACTGAGAGTCCTAGTATTTACAGTCAAGAATTGAAGAGACAGCTTGATTCTTTCATTTTGCCTAAAGGAGTGGCTCTCATACAATATGTCGATGACATCTTGTTGGTAGCCGATATGCCTGAACCGTGTGAAGAGTGTACTTTGTCTTTGCTTTCTTTTCTTGCTACACACCAACATAAAGTGTCACAAAAGAAATTGCAATATTGTAGACTGAAGGTGACTTATTTAGGTCACCTTCTGTCTAAGGAGGGCCGTGCACTGACATCAGATCGCATTCAAGCAATTTTAGACACACCAGTACCTTCTACTCAGAAAGATGTTCGTGCCTTTATTGGGTTAACTTCCTTTTGTGGGCAATGGATATTAGGATTTTCACACATTGTTAAACCTCTGCTAGCTCTTTTGACTAAAGACACTCCAATGCCCCTTACATGGACGACTGAATGCCAGAATGCTTTTCATCAGTTACGTCAAGCTCTTTGTTCTGCACCAGTGTTAGGTACTCCAGATTACACGAAGCCTTTTTCATTCTATGTACACGAGAAAGATGGATGTGCATTGTCAGTCTTAGTACAGACGCACAGTGATAAGCAGCGTCCCTGTGCATACTTTTCAGCAGTTCTTGATCCTGTTGCTCGTGCATTGCCTGGGTGTTTCTGTTCAGTTGCAGCAGCAGCTGTGTCCATACGTCAGAGTGAAGGGATAGTTTTGTCACATAAGCTGTTGGTGCTAGTACCCCATGCAGTCGATGCCCTTTTGAATCAGACCAAGACACAACACTTAAATGTAAATGTAAATGTAAATGTAGTATACTTGTAAAGCGTACAGCTGCCCCAGCAACGGGGCGTCCCGGTGCTGTATAACGCTGTGGACCCCTTCCTGGTTCTCCCTGTGAGATGTCCCTCCTGGGCACCCCCAAGGTGAAGCCAGGCTTCCCAGTGTTGTTGGGGCTGTTGTGGAGATTAAGCAAGCTATTGCCCAGAAATGCAGCGTGGGACCCATGATTAGAGCAGGTGCCGAGGCGAGAATTATCGAGTCCGTGGACATTGAGCCCAAGACCCAAGAGCACTTAACTAGTGCTCGCTTGACAGGATACGAATTGACACTGTCAGCACCTCATATTACCTTCAAGAGGTGTGCGACGCTAAACCCAGCCACTTTGTTGCCTTATCCTACGACTCAGTCTCAGTCAAAGGAGCCTCATGATTGTATATTCCTTACTGAGGAACAGACAAAGGTTTGCATCGACTTGCAAGATCAGACCCTTTCAGATGTAGATGGGGAACTATGGGTTGATGGGTCTTGTTTGAAGTTACCAGATGGCACGACCTCAGCTGTGTATGCGATTACGACACTTGAGACAATAGTGAAGACAGCTCGTATACCACAGAAGTCGGCTCAAGCAGCTGAGCTAATAGCTTTGACACGAGTGTGCAAACTTAGCACTGACTTGTGTGTGAACATTTACACAGATAGCCGCTATGCTTTTGGAGTGGCCCATGATTTTGGCCTTCTTTGAAAGGAAAGAGGCTTTCTTACATCCCACGGGATGCAGATAATGCACTGGGAATTGGTGCATAACCTTTTGACTACACTGACATATCCAAAGAAGATAGCATTGTGAAGTGTAGCGCACACAAGAAAGTGACTGACAAGATAGGACAAGGCAATGCCTTTGCAGACTGCGTAGCTCGTGAGACTGCATTGCAACAAAGCACTACTTCCATGTACGTAGTGAAGTCTCAAGCTGAGCAATGGCATGATGTTAGAGAGGAAATCTTAGATGTACAGAGATCAGCTTCTGTAGCAGAACTTGAGCAACGGACAAAAGAAGGAATATTGGACGATGAGGGTTGTTGGCGCAACAAAGATATGGATAGATGGAAACTACCTGCAGCCTATTTACAACCTATGGTTCAAATGGCACATGGGCTGGCACATGCTGGAGCTCTAGCAATAACGAAACTGCTTACACAAGTTTGGGAGCATCCTGAGATTGCCAGCACAGCTAAGAGAGTAGTACAGCCATGCTTGATTTGTTGGCAGTATAATCCTGGTAAAGGGACACAGACTGCATCTTTTGAAGTTTTGCAGATGGATTACATCCAACTTGAACGCTGCAATAACCTGAATTATGTCCTAGTGGTGGTATGTGCCTTCAGTAAGTGGATTGAGGCATACCCTACGAAGGATAATACAGCTCTCACTACAGCAAAGGTGCTTCTAAAGGAGTTTTTCCCTAGATATTGTGTTTTTAAGCTTTTGTGGAGTGACAACGGACCCCATTTTATTGGGCAAGTTGTTGAGCATGTCCTGAAAGAATTAGGATCAAGCAGAAATTCCATGCAGTCTTCCACCCTCAGTCAGCAGGTTTAGTGGAAAGGTATAACGCTACTCTGAAACTGAAATTAGCGAAAATACTGACTTCAACGTCTTTAAAATGGTCAGATGTATTACCTTTGGCATTATTGTCTATTAGATCGGTGCTACACTCACAATCTGGACTTACTCCTTATGAGGTGGTGGTTGGGAGACCAAAGAACATTTGAGGAGTTCCTAATCCACGCCCCATACATGAGGCACCCATGATGTACCCTGTGTTCTGATGAATGATTACTTGGCACAGTTAACTGACAGTTTGATCTCTATTCACCAACAGGTTCGAGAAAACTTCCTGACAGGTCCGCAGGTGAGGCCCATGGTCTCCGGCCCGGAGACCACGTAATGAAAAAGGTTTTCGAGAGGTCAAACAGCTTGGAGCCGAGGTGGCAAAGTCCGGAGCAAGTACTACTAGCGACGAGGACAGCAGTTCGAGTGACAAAAAGAAAGAACTGGGTCCACAGCACACACTGTAAATGTGTGTTGCCTACCTTGGTGGAACCTTCTGCGTTGATCAACCATTGAGATATCCTGGATACGGAGAACAACCAAGCCATCTCACCTGATGAATCTGAGGAGGTCTTCCGGGACCACACGATCTCTGGAGCATCACGATACCATCTGAGACCACGGAAAGAATCTGGTTTTGTGAAAAAGACTGGTTGAGCAACCGCCCTGGGTTAGTGAAAACGGCACGCCGATGAGGCAAGGGGGGGGGTCAAGAGCTCCAACGATTATTTCAACGAGTTTTGTAGAAAGATCGATTATCACTGTTGCTAGAATGAACAGCAAAAGAATCATTTGTGCTGTAGAGTTGGTTGTTGCTATGGTGGCTATAGCAATAATAGGTTGGTTCGTGGAGAAGGTGGCCCATGTTTGACAACTATTGCTTGCCACTACTCCTGCACCAATTGAGCATTACCATTTTACGCTTCCCTATCATGAGCAGAAGCATCGACAATCTTACTTGAACAACACCTTTATTCAAATGTTGCATCATACGCATAATGCCACGAATACCACCAACTGTTGGATGTGTGGGATGCTTCCTGCCCACCAGAAGAAGGGGGGAACCCCTTTCATTCCTCTTCCCTTCCCTCACAATAGTTCTTGTCAAGCGTGGTATGCACTTTTGTTTGCATCTGGAAACCCTTCAGTAGGCGGGATTAACATGCGCCTTAATAAGGTCTGCTACCAAGGTAAAGATGGGTACCCTCAAGCTAAAGGGATTAAATGGGACTGGGAAGAATATCAACCTGACAATGTTTCGACACCATATGTCTTCACTAAAACAAGGACTGTTAAAAATAATGGACTTTTTGTAATGTCTGTTACTAGAGCAAAAGCAGACTTGTGTATTAGTAATATTGGGAGAATTCCAGTGGGGAGGAGTGAGTGTACTGTCATTCTGACCATTGAAGGGGTAAACAACAGCAGTTTTACTGCTTCCCATAATACCTATTTTGTATGTGGTAATAAAGGATATTATCAGCTTCCAGTGGGTTGGTCAGGAGTGTGCTATACATCTTTTCTGTTTCCCCCTGTGTTTTTGGCACCTGCATCATATCATAAGGACTATTGACTGTACAACGATATTTCTAGAAACAGAAATTAAAGGACTATAAGTATGGATGAATTGGAGTAGACCGATACCACTTTGCAACAGTTTGTTGATTTCAACTTGGGCCTGTTTTTCTTCGTGGGTGCTGCTTTAAACAGCAGAAAGATAAGGCGATTGACTCGTGTTGTGGAAGCTGTTACCAATCAGACAGCTATGGCACTTGGGAACATTACATAGGAGCTACAAGTTGCAAGAATCGTAGCTCTTCAAAACAGAATGGTTCTAGACGTAGTACTGGCTGATCGAGGTGGTGCATGTCACATCATCGGGAGTAGTTGCTGTGTCTTCATCCCAGACCATTCA
>NW_028245085.1:0-24915 GCF_964263255.1 Lissotriton vulgaris
TCCACATTTCTTAAGGATGGGGCCGTCAATAGAATGTCCTCAAAATCTTCAACAATAGATTCGATGCTTGACATAGCACAATTAGCGGCAGCATGTAGCAACTTTTTTGACTTCTTCCTTTTTTTAGTTGTAATGGCAAGTGCTCCCCCCCCTCCGTTACCTTCCTTTTACCCATTGCTAGCTACAACTTTCCCTGGTAAATGGGATAATATCCAACAACTCGAAGGTGGCCCAACACTATCTTGTGTATCAGGGAGCAGTCAACTTGACGAACAAGCACAGTACCTTTTTTTTTATATGGGTGGTTCAAGTTCTCACATGTAAGGGGCGGGGCCCTGCCCTGCCTCGGTCTGCCTAGGACAGCCGCAGATGGCCCCGCCCTTGTCCCGGACTTCTCCCGGTGCACTCCCGCGCGCGTCCCGCGGGACGAGGTTCCAAGGGATCCTTTATGCGCCTCGTGGCGCTTCCGTCTGACGTCCGCGGCGTCCTGGCCACTAGTGGGGCTGCTGGGAGGTGTAGTCACAGGAGTGGAAAGGGCCCGGCGGAGCCAAGCCCGGCCGGAGGAGCGAGTGGAGCAAAGCCCGGCCCACAGGTGCTGCCACAGGAATGCGGGGCTCGGCGGAGCCAGGCCCGGCCAAGATGATGAAGCAGAGCAATGCCCGGCCCTCCGGAGTGAGTACAAGCAACCGGTAAAGTTCCCCACGGACTCGGCACCAAGGGAGCCTTTATGCGCCACCTGGCGCTTCTGTGTGACGTCCGCGGCATCCTGGCCACTAGTGGGGCTGCTGGGAGGTGTAGTCACAGGAGTGGAAAGGGCCCGGCGGAGCCAAGCCTGGCCGGAGGAGCGAGTGGAGCAAAGCCCGGCCCACAGGTGCTGCCACAGGAATGCGGGGCTCGGCGGAGCCAAGCCCGGCCAAGATGATGAAGCAGAGCAATGCCCGGCCCTCCGGAGTGAGTACAAGCAACCGGTAAAGTTCCCCACGGACTCGGCACTCAAGGGTGCCTTTATGCACCTCCTGGCGCTTCCGTGTGACGTCCGCGGCGTCCTGGCCGCTAGTGGGGCTGCTGGGAGGTGTAGTCACAGGACTGGAAAGGGCCCTGCGGAGCCAAGCCCGGCCGGAGGAGCGAGTGGAGCAAAGCCCGGCCCACAGGTGCTGCCACAGGAATGCGGGGCTTGGCGGAGCCAATCCCAGCAAAGATGATGAAGCAGAGCAATGCCCGGCCCTCAGGAGCGAGTACAAGCAACAGGTAAAGTTCCCCCCGCACTCTGCACCAAGGGAGCCTTTATGCGCCTCCTGGCTCTTTCGTGTGACGTCCGCTGCGTCCTGGCCGCTAGTGGGGCTGCTGGGAGGCATAGTCACAGGAGTGGAAGTGGCCCGGCGTAGCCAAGCCGGGCCGGAGTAGCGAGCGGAGCAAAGCCCGGCCCACTGGTGCTGCCACAGGAATGCGGGGCTCGGGGGAGCCAAGCCCGGCCAAGATGATGAAGCAGAGCAATGCCCGGCCCTCAGGAGAGAGTACAAGCAACAGGTAAAGTTCCCCCCGGACTCGGCACCAAGGGAGCCTTTATGCGCCTCTTGGCGCTTCCGTGTGTCGTCTGCGGCGTCCTGGCCGCTAGTGGGGCTGCTGGGAGGTGTAGTCACAGGAGTGGAAGGGGCCCGGCGGAGCCAAGCCCGGCCGGAGGAGTGAGTGGAGCAAAGCCCCTGCCCACAGGTGCTGCCACAGGAATGTGGGGCTCGGCGGAGCCAAGCCCGGCCAAGATGATGAAGCAGAGCAATGCCCGGCCCTCAGGAGCAAGTACAGGCAACAGGTAAAGTTCCCCTATTAGTTCTAAGCTCAGAAACTGTTCGACCACCCCAACACCTAGTCTGAAGCCATACTGAGCTATCTTTTCTTCTACCCATTGCTCTAGCCTGGCCAACAGCATTCTTGCCATTACTTTAGAAGAAGAGCCAAGCAAAGATATTGATACAGAAAAGGGGGTGGTGATGAACAGAGTGTCTGAATTAAGCAGACCACTCTTACCCAGTCCACTGCACCATCCCAGCTCAGAACCTGGCTATATGCAAATCAGTCTGTCCCTGGCCCAGTGCATCATGGGAACAGGGCAGACTAAACTACCAAGCCAATTCTTCACCAGAAAGGAGACAAGCTACCGGGGACCGGTTTCTGGCATTTCAGCTGTCTTCGGTCCGGCTTGCTTGAATCCTGATGGTGCAGTGAGAAAGGGACTCATGTCTGAGTATACCCTGCCACACCTATAGTGTCCAAAAACGATACAGAAAAGGGGGTGGTGATGAACAGAGTGTCTGAATTAAGCAGACCACTCTTACCCAGTCCAAAGATCAGGGCTTGATCCATCACCGTTATTTATCTCACTGCACCATCCCAGCTCGGAACCTGGCTATATGCAAATCAGTCTGTCCCTGGCCCAGTGCATCATGGGAACAGGGCAGACTAAACTACCAAGCCAATTCTTCACCAGAAAGGAGGCAAGCTACCGGGGGTCCTGATGGTGCAGTGAGAAAGGGATTCATGTCTGAGTATACCCTGCCACACCTATAGTGTTCACCATAAGCGTGGAAGGGTATACTCAGATGTGAGTCCCTAGCTCATTGCACCATCAGGATTCAAGCAAGCCGGGCCGAAGACAGCTGAAATGCCAGAAACCGGTCCCCGGTAGCTTGTTTCCTTCCCGGTATAAGAATTGGCTTGGTAGTTTGGTCTGCCCTGTTCCCATGATGCACTGGGCCAGGGTCAGACTAATTTGCATATAGCCAAGTTCTGGCTCTGAAGTCCAGTAAAGAGGTTCCCGCGAAGCGGGAGCTGCGAGCACCTTTATGCACCTCCGGGTGCGAGAGAATGGGGCAGGGCCTCTTGGCGCGGTAATCAGGCAAAGCAGCGTGGGCTCTAAAGTCCAGTAAATATACTCACATAGAAATCTATATGCTAGTCAATCTTTTCTAAGTCTACACACATACTTTATGCACAATAGCACTAGGGTTTCCTTACTCTTCATTTTCTTTTGAGAATCCCTTTTTTCCTTGAACATGTTTAAATGCTTGGAAATATTGTGTAGCAAGTGGGAGAAGTAACATTTGAAAAACATGTTTCACTGTTGAGTAATCTCTTCATCTATGCCATCTCCGAAATTCCTTCCTATTCCCACTCTGGAAACAAATTTATTCCACCTCTTGTGAGAAGTGAATCTTAAATTGTTCCCCGGGTGGAAATTGGCAGAGAAAGTGTTTGTGGACAGTTACAAACTCACAAGTTTGCTGGCACACATATACTTTGTAAGGCAATAAAGCCCTTAAAATGTCTCTACATACCCACATAAAAATATTTATTCACATAGATATCTGTATGTTTTTTAATCTTTTTCCAAGTGTACACATGTACTTTGTGCGCATTAGCACTTTGTCTTTCTTTGAATTGACATAAATGTATGCCATATAGACCAGGCCTTTACATAGCCATAATTGTGATGGATAGGTGCACATATTTCCAAGATAAAATACAATGTAGTTCTCTTTGAGTTACACATTTGTAATATAGTGCTTAATCTGATAGACGCTTCCTGTTAAAGAAATAATGATAATATGGTACGCTTAATTATGGATAAATTAACATGAACTTATTCAATACAACATGACCTGAGCATCGATAACACCATCAAGACTAAGCATGGGCGCAAAATCTGTTCCGCTCGTGGTTTTTCGGCAAATTCGCGATCCGCGTATTCCCTTGAATTTGCCGAAAATCCGCGAGCGGAACGGATCCGGGGGGCAAAAGTTCAAGCTTCAAGCTTGTAACTATTTTAGAACGGCGCCGGCAAGCTGCCAGCACCATTCTAAAATAGTTACTAAGTTAGCTTCAACAGGAAGCACTAATAGATAAAATGCAGGTGCTCGAGCACGTGCTTTATTTTATCTAATAGTGCTTCCTGATGAAGCTAACTTAGTAACTATTTTAGAATGGCGCTGGCAGCTTGCTGGTGCCATTCTAAAACAAAACAGGAGTGGGGCAGAGGGCAGAAGGTCACAGAGTGGGGCAGAGGGCAGAAGGGCACAGCAACAAGTGGGGCAGAGGGCAGCAGGGCACAACGAGTGGGGCGGAGGGCAGAATGGCACAAGAACGAGTGGGGCAGAGTGCAGAAGGGCGCATCGCGGTCTCGCACAAAAAAAACCCCAGCGAACACGCAAAGCGCCCGCGAACACGCCAAGCGCCCCGCGAACACGCAAAAATAAAAAAATCCGCAAATTCGTGAATTTTGCGGATCGCGAATTCGCAAATCCGCGGATCGCGAATTCGCAAAATTTGCCCATCAAGACCATGCGCACAATCCACTCAGGCTCTCCGTCAGACCCATTCCCGCACCACGTCTTCAACAGAGCAAGCAGCTCCATTGAACCCCACCTGCGCAACGTCATCAATCTCTCCCTCGAGACCGCGACCTTCCCAGAGATCTGGAAACACGCCGGGATCAACGACCTAATCAAACAAGCATTTGCAATGCAATAGGTCTTGCATTAGGAAAGTTTGAGCTATTGGTATTGTAAATGACAAATTTTGTATTTATGTGTTGGTTTTGAAAATAGCTAAATTAATAGCTTTGTCATTTACAATGCCAATAGTTTTAGCTTTCGCAAATGCGACACCTATAGCATTTGTAATGCAATATGTGTTGTATTTACGTGGCTTAACCACCAGCTCCGCTCTGCCGACCTCTCACTTGCCACCGTCCCACATATCCAAAGAACAACCACCGGTGAGAGATCCTTCTCCCACCTCGCCGCCAAGACATGGAATACCCTCCCACCGAACTTACGACAGACGCAAGACCTGCTGACCTTCAGGAGGGTACTCAAGACCTGGCTGTTTGATCAGTAGCGCCCCCCCAGCGCCTTCAGCCCCTCACAGGTATGTAGTGCGCTTTACAAATGATTGATTGATTGATTGATTGATTGATTGATTGATGTGACTCTGTGATAGAAGAAGCACACATGTCCAAAATACACCAAAATGTGGTCCTCATGTGTTGGATAAAAACACACAATTGTGACACACATCTTTATACAATCCTCATTGTGATGGGAAAAACACCAATCTCTGTAATAGGCAGCATAATATTTCTTGTGACAGATAAAGGCATACAAACCTGTTGTACACAATTTAATATGGTTCTTAGTTACACCACTGCCTATAGGACCGTAGGTCACATTTAAATAGGAGCTATTGTAAAGCACCAAAGAGCACAATCTTGTGACACACAGTATGAAATGGTTTTCAGTGTCCAGAACAAACGTTCATATGCTTGAAACATATAAAGTTGTGGCAGTGTGTATTACATGTTTAAAATGGCAACACAAAACTGTAACATGCGTCATGATGTGCTCCTTTTTGCAATGGATAAAAGCTCACATGCTATACACGTGGTCACATGAATTGCATAACACAATGAAGTCTTCATTGTGATGGATGAAAATATGTGTGAGATATTGTTTTCAGAGTGAGGTGTTATAGCGCAGAATTAAAACACGCACTGTGATGTAATTCATATTCATTGACAACAGAGGGGACCAGTCTCTCACAGGAATGCACATGCAATGAGGAACAGGTTTATTTCTATTAGGTATCTTAAGACATCAGGTGCTCGATTCACATGATGAACTCAAATGAATTTGTAACTGTGTCACAAGGTCGAGGATGACTTATTGGAGGAGATTCCATACTCCCCGGTGACTGTGGTGAATGAGGTACTCTTCCTCTGTGTGCAGGATTTTTCTCCGGTCTGTCCCTTTAAGGAACAGGACTCTGACACCCAAGAAGAAGGTGGTCAGCAAGTCCGGATGACGTCTCTGCCCCCTGACCAATGGGGAGAGAGAGCCCCGCTGATGAAAGCGGAAATGGATGTTGGAACGGATGCTGAGGAAGAAGTGAGACCTAAAGAACGCGGAGAGAGCCAGGTGAACCAGAGCGCGTGATGGAGAAATGGGACCTCATCGCCTGCAACAAGTGGGGAGGTAACCCCTGCAGAGGAGGAGTCGCCAGGAGGCCAACCGTTTCACGCTTCGCTCTGCCACGCTCTAGGAGGAATGTGGCTGAACAAGGTACAGTCCAGCTGCGGGCTGCTCACGGGCACTGGGCTGGAAGGCACCAAAGTAAGTAGAGGACACACCTCTGCTAAACCGGTGGGTTAACCGGACTACACTTGGTGGTGGTGGCTTCTTTGAGTGTGGTGATACTCCCTGCACTGGCCCTCTACACTTCTACATATTGTCGATGTTCCGACGTTCACCAGTGGTTTTCTGACCGAGGAACATACGAGTCCATGACTGACCTGGTGGCCTCATAAGAGGAAGAACGGAAGCAGTATTCATACCTAACCTCTACTAGCTGTGTAAACAGACGAACTCGGACGTGAAAAATAAAAACATATTCAAACCATACCTAATAAAAGGGATAAAAGAATAAAGTCGCACGTTGATTCCTTCCGGGGCTTAACCCCTTCCTTGACGACCCGGTGACAAAAATATAATGTAGTATAATCCTATTTGTGATTGAAAGAAGTTTATTTTTGGCAACAGTAGTTTAGATAATAGCACATCTCTGCAACAGGCCTAGTGGTGTCGTCCTTGCAGTGCTAGGAAAAAGCTCAGATATGTAACACACAACAACATACAATCCTCGTTGCGATGGATAAAAACAAACAATTGTGATGCACACCAAGACTTGATTCAAAGTATAATAGTAGCTCACTTATATAACTCCCCAAAACACCTGTAACATTCCAAGCTATGGTCATTGTGCAGGGTATGAGCAAACCACTGGAAAGATTGTGATTGTGACCCTGCTGTGATTCATGTAGACAAACACCTTTATACCCCTTCATCATTGGCTCAATTCCCAAAACCAAGTGCTTTGTTTAGTATCATCATTTTGGATTACAGAGCAAGCTGCTTTTTAATTCACAAAGGTTGTCTTGTTGACTATTAGCTTATAGCTACAGAGGATATATTTCAAGGAGTAGGCTTCATTTTCATTTGAGAATTCCATTTTCCCTTGAACAAGTTTACATGCTTACATTTCTGAAAATATTACAAAGCAAGTAGAAGTAATAACATTTGAAAAACATTTTCCCCTGTCAAGTAATCCCTTCAGCTATGCCATCTACAATTTTTAGTCTGATTCCTTTCACTTTCCATCCTGGAAACAGATTTAATCCGGCACTTGTAGAAGTGAATCTCAGATTGTTCCCTGGGTGGGAATGGGCTGAAGAATTGTTTAGGACAGTTACAAAGTAACACATTTGGAGGCACACAACTAGTTTGCAGAGCAACAAAGCCCTGTGAAGATCACTTTCCACACACACAAAAATGTTTGCTCACATTCAATAGTCATCTTTTTCCAAGTGTACATATATGCTTGTTCACATTAGCCTCTGTGCTTTTTTGTGATGGATCGTTCGATGGATGATGCATGTCCTATGGACCAGGCTGTATAGAGCCGTCATTGTGATGGATAAGTGCATGCATTTCCAAAGTACAATACAATATAGTTTTTTTTGTTACTCAAGGTCATACACTTTACTAATACACAGCATAATGTTATACATGCTTTCTGTTAAAGGAATAGGTGATAACACTAATTCACATTAATGTGGTACTTTTAATGATGGCTAAATTAACATGAACTTTTTCAATACAATATGATGTCACTCTGTGATGGAAGAAGCACACTTGTCTAAAATGCACCAAAATGTGTCCTCATTGTGTTGGATAAAAACACAAAGTTGTGACACACATCTTGATACGGTCCTCATTGTGATGGATAAAAACACTAACCTCTGTAATAGGCAGCATATTATTTCCTGTGGCAGATAAAGGCACACAACATTAGCCCTTGGGATTTTTTGTGATGGTGATAAATTCATGTCCTACGGACCAGGCCTGCATAGAGCAGTCAGTGTGATGGTAAAATGCATTAATTTCCAAGATAAAATACAATATAGTTTTCTGAGTTACCTAAGATCATACACATGACAACTAAACAGCTATTGTTAAAGCATCTTACTGTTAAAGGAGCTTTCTGTTAAAGGAATATGCGAAAACACTGAATCACATTAATGTGGTATTTCTAATGATAGCTACATTATCATGAATTTGCGCAATGCAACATGATATTTCTCTGTGATAGAAGCACACATGGCTAAAATGCCCCAAAATATGGTCCTCATTGCATTGGATAAAAACATGCAATTGTGACACATCTTGATAAGGTCCTCATTGTGATGGATAAAAACAACAACCTCTCTAATAGGCAGCATATTTCCTCTGGCAGATAAAGACATTCAAACCTGTCTCACACAATTTAATATGGTCCTCAGTTTAACCCTTAAAGTGCACATAGGAGCATAATCTCAATATCTCAACACAATTCTGTAACATGCGTCATGATGTGCCCTTTTTTGCAATACATAAAAACTCATATGCTATATACATGGTCCCATGAATATTCGCCTACCACGATATAGTCCTCATTCTGATGCATAAAAACAAGCATGTGATTTTTTTCTTTCAGAGTGCAGTGTAATAGCACACAGAGTTAAAACATGCAGTGTGATGCTGTTATGAGTTTGATGGACTACTCTTCATAAACAATTAATATTTACTGACACCAGAGGGGAACAGTCTCTCACTGGAATGCAGTCTTAATGAGGAACAGGTCTGTGTCTATGAAGTATCTTAAGGCAGCCTTATGATCGTATGCAAGCACATCACAAATTCTCTGCAATGAATTACAAATGAAGAGGTAAACCATCAGGCAGTTTTAGTGCACCTCATGATATTGCCCTCTTGGTGATGGTTAACCCCTTCCATGCTCATGACGAACCCCAGCTGTCATGCACTACGGTGCTCGTGTGCTGATGACGGCTGGGGTTCGTCACGGCCCGCCCCTGTTCGTGCTGTTTACAGCACACCAGGGGAATCGCGGCCGCATTGAAGGGGTTAAAGCAGGCACATCTTTGTAAAACAGTGCATGAGATTGTCCTCTGTTATACATAGATACTGTCTCATATTACTAACAGAATTCATGATGTGCTACTTAATGTGATGTATCAAGGCAAACAATCTTGTAACACTTAAAGGCATCTAGTGATCATTGTACTTAATAAACCCACATTAATTTGTAATATACAATGTAATATAATCCTATATGTGATGGAAAGAAGTTCATTCTTGGTAACAGTAGTTTAGATAATAGCACAACTCTGCCACAGGCCTAGTGGTGTCGTCCTCGCAGTGCTAGGAAAAAGCTCAGATATGTAACACACAGTATCATACGGTCCTTGTTGCGATGGATAAAAACAAGCAATTGTGATGCACACCAACACTTGATTCAAAGTATAATAGTAGCTTACTTATATAACACCCCAAAACACCTGTAACATTCCAAGCTATGGTCATTGTGCAGGGTATGAGCAAAGCACTGGAAAGATTGTGATTGTGACCCTGCTGTGATTCATGTAGACAAACAGCTTCATACCCTTTAATCATTGGCTCTATTCCCAACACCAAGTGCTTCGTTTATTATCATCATTTTGGATACAGAGCAAGCTGCTTTTTAATTCACAAAAGTTGTCTTGTTGACTGTTAGCTTATAGCTAAGGAGGATGTATTTCAAGGAGTAGCCTTCATTTTCTTTTGAGAATTCCATTTTCCTTTGAACACGTTTACATGCTTACATTTCTGGAAATATTACAAAGCAAGTAGAAGTAATAACATTTATAAAACATTTTCCCCTGTCAAGTAATCCCTTCACCTATGCCATCTCCAATTTTTAGTCTGATTCCTTTCACTTTCCATCTTGGAAACAGATTTAATCCGGCACTTGTTAGAAGTGAATCTGAGATTGTTCCCTGGGTGGGAATAGGCTCAAGAATTGTTTGTGGACAGTTACAAAGGAACACATTTGGAGGCACACAAATACTTTACAGAGCAACAAAGCCCTATGAAGATCACTATCCACACACAAAAAATGTTTGCTCACATTCAATAGTCATCTTTTTCCAAGTGTACATATGTACTTGTGCACATTAGCCTCTGTGCTTTTTTGTGATTGATTGTTCGATGGATGATGCATGTCCTATGGACCAGGCTGTATAGGGCCATCATTGTGAGTGATAAGTGCACGCATTTCCAAAGTACAATACAATATACTTTTTTTTAGTTACTCAAGTCATACACTTTATTAATACACAGCATAATATTATAGATGTTTTCTGTTAAAGGAATAAGTGATAACAATAATTCACATTAATGTGGTACTTTCAATGATGGCTAAATTAACATGAATTTGTTCAATACAATATGATGTTACTCTGTGATGGAAGAAGCACACGTGTCTAAAATGCACCAAAATGTGTCCTCATTGTGTTTGATAAAAATACACAGTTGTGACACACATCTTGATATGGTCCTCATTGCAATGGATAAAAGTACTAACCTCTGTAATAGGCAGCATAATATTTCCTGTGGCAGATAAAGGCACACAACATTAACCCTTGGGATTTTTTGTGATGTAGATAAATTCATGTCCTATGAACCAGGTCTGCATAGAGCCGCCAGTGTGATGGAAAAGTGCATTCATTTCCAAGATGAAATACAATATAGTTTTTTGAGTTACCTAAGATCATACACACTGCAACTAAACAGCATATTGTTAAACCATCTTACTGTTAAAGGAGCTTTCTGTTAAAGGAATATGCGAAAACACAAAATCACATTAATGTTGTATTTTTAATGATAGCTACATTATCATGAACTTGCTCAATGCAACATGATATTCCTCTGTGATACAAGAAGCACACATGCCTAAAATGCCCCAAAATATGGTCCTCATTGCGTTGGATAAAAACATACAATTGTGACACACATCTTATATGGTCCTCATTGTGATGGATAAAAACACCAACCTTTCCAATAGGCAGCATATTTCCTCTGGCAGACAAATGCACACAAACCTGTCTCACACAATGTAATATGATCCTCAGTTTAACCTATAAAGTGCACATAGGAGCATAATCCCCATATATATAGGAGCAATTGCAAAGCATAAAGGAGCACAATGTTGTGACACACAATATGAAGTTGTTTTTAGTGTCCTGAACAGATGTTCATATGATTGATACACTTATAAAGTTGTGGCAGGGTCTATAATATGTTAAAAATCTCAACACAATTCTGTAACATGCGCCATGATGTGCCCTTTTTTGCATTACATAAAAGCTTACACGCTATACACATGGTCACATGAATTGCCTACCACAATGTAGTCGTCATTCTGATGGATAACAACACTGTTGTGTTTTTGTTTTAGAGTGCAGTGTAATAGCACACCGAGTTAAAAACATGCAGTGTGATGCTGTAATGAGTTTGATGGACTACAGTTCTTAAACAATTCATATTTATTGACACCAGGGAGGACCAGTCTCTCACTGGAATGCAGTCTTAATGAGGAACAGGTCTGTTTCTATGAAGTATCTTAAGGCAGCCTTATGATGCTAGGCAAGCACATCACATATTCTCTGCAATGAATTACAAATGAAGAGGTAAATCAACATGCAGTTTTAGTGCACTGCATGATATTGCCCCACTGGTGATAGTTAAGCATGCACATCTTTGTAAAACACTGTATGAGATTGTCTTTTGTTATACATAGATATTGTCTCATATTACTAACAGACAGCATGATGTGCTCCTTAATGTGATGTATTAAGGCAAACAATCGTGTAACACTTCAAGGCATCTAGTGATCATTGCACTTAATAAACCCAAATTAATTTATAACATACAATGTAGTATAATTCTTTTTTTGATGGAAATAATTTCATTCTTGGTAACAATAGTTTAGATAATAGCACAACTCTGCAACAGGCCTAGTGGTGTCGTCCTCGCAGTGCTAGGAAAAAGCTCAGATATGTAACACACAGTATCATACGGTCCTCGTTGCGATGGATAAAAACAAGCAATTGTGATGCACACCAACACTTGATTCAAAGTATAATAGTAGCTCACTTATATAACACCCCAAAACACCCGTAACATTCCAAGCTATGGTCATTGTGCAGGGTATGAGCAAAGCACTGGAAAGATTGTAATTGTGACCCTGCTGTGATTCATGTAGACAAACAGCTTCATACCCTTTAATCATTGGCTCTATTCCCAACACCAAGTGCTTCGTTTATTATCATCATTTTGGATACAGAGCAAGCTGCTTTTTAATTCACAAAGGTTGTCTTGTTGACTGTTAGCTTATAGCTAAGGAGGATGTATTTCAAGGAGTAGCCTTCATTTTCTTTTGAGAATTCCATTTTCCTTTGAACACGCTTACATGCTTACATTTCTGGAAATATTACAAAGCAAGTAGAAGTAATAACATTTGAAAAACATTTTCCCCTGTCAAGTAATCCCTTCACCTATGCCATCTCCAATTTTTAGTCTGATTCCTTTCACTTTCCATCCTGGAAACAGATTTAATCCGGCACTTGTTAGAAGTGAATCTCAGATTGTTCCCTGGGTGGGAATAGGCTCAAGAATTGTTTGTGGACAGTTACAAAGGAACACATTTGGAGGCACACAAATACTTTACAGAGCAACAAAGCTCTATGAAGATCACTATCCACACACAAAAAATGTTTGCTCACATTCAATAGTCATCTTTTTCCAAGTGTACATATGTACTTGTGCACATTAGCCTCTGTGCTTTTTAGTGATTGATTGTTCGATGGATGATGCATGTCCTATGGACCAGGCTGTATAGGGCCGTCATTGTGAGTGATAAGTGCACGCATTTCCAAGGTACAATACAATATACTTTTTTTTAGTTACTCAAGTCATACACTTTATTAATACACAGCATAATATTATAGATGCTTTCTGTTAAAGGAATAAGTGATAACAATAATTCACATTAATGTGGTACTTTCAATGATGGCTAAATTAACATGAACTTGTTCAATACAATTTGATGTTACTCCGTGATGGAAGAAGCACACGTGTCTAAAATGCACCAAAATGTGTCCTCATTGTGTTTGATAAAAATACACATTTGTGACACACATCTTGATATGGTCCTCATTGCAATGGATAAAAGCACTAACCTCTGTAATAGGCAGCATAATATTTCCTGTGGCAGATAAAGGCACAGAACATTAACCCTTGGGATTTTTTGTGATGTAGATAAATTCATGTCCTATGAACCAGGTCTGCATAGAGCCGTCAGTGTGATGGAAAAGTGCATTCATTTCCAAGATGAAATACAATATAGTTTTTTGAGTTACCTAAGATCATACACACTACAACTAAACAGCATATTGTTAAACCATCTTACTGTTAAAGGAGCTTTCTGTTAAAGGAATATGCGAAAACACAAAATCACATTAATGTTGTATTTTTAATGATAGCTACATTATCATGAACTTGCTCAATGCAACATGATATTCCTCTGTGATACAAGAAGCACACATGCCTAAAATGCCCCAAAATATGGTCCTCATTGCGTTGGATAAAAACATACAATTGTGACACACATCTTGATATGGTCCTCATTGTGATGGATAAAAACACCAACCTCTCCAATAGGCAGCATATTTCCTCTGGCAGACAAATGCACACAAACCTGTCTCACACAATGTAATATGATCCTCAGTTTAACCTATAAAGTGCACATAGGAGCATAATCCCCATATATATAGGAGCAATTGCAAAGCATAAAGGAGCACAATGTTGTGACACACAATATGAAGTTGTTTTAGTGTCCTGAACAGATGTTCATATGATTGATACACTTATAAAGTTGTGGCAGGGTCTATAATATGTTAAAAATCTCAACACAATTCTGTAACATGCGCCATGATGTGCCCTTTTTTGCATTACATAAAAGCTTACACGCTATACACATGGTCACATGAATTGCCTACCACACTATAGTCGTCATTCTGATGGATAACAACACTGTTGTGTTTTTGTTTTAGAGTGCAGTGTAATAGCACACCGAGTTAAAAACATGCAGTGTGATGCTGTAATGAGTTTGATGGACTACAGTTCTTAAACAATTCATATTTATTGACACTAGGGAGGACCAGTCTCTCACTGGAATGCAGTCTTAATGAGGAACAGGTCTATTTCTATGAAGTATCTTAAGGCAGCCTTATGATGATAGGCAAGCACATCACATATTCTCTGCAATGAATTACAAATGAAGAGGTAAATCAACATGCAGTTTTAGTGCACTGCATGCTATTGCCCCACTGGTGATGGTTAAGCATGCACATCTTTGTAAAACTCTGCATGAGATTGTCTTTTGTTATACATAGATATTGTCTCATATTACTAACAGACAGCATGATGTGCTCCTTAATGTGATGTATCAAGGCAAACAATCGTGTAACACTTCAAGGCATCTAGTGATCATTGCACTTAATAAACCCAAATTAATTTATAACATACAATGTAGTATAATTCTATTTGTGATGGAAATAATTTCATTCTTGGTAACAATAGCTTAGATAATAGCACAACTTTTCAACAGACCTAGTGGGGTGGTCCTCACAGTGATATACAAAAGCTCAGATATAAAACACACATCATATAGTCCTCGTTGTGATGGATACAAACAAACAATTGTGATGCACACCAAGACTCAATTCAAAGTATAATAGTAGCTCACTTATATAAAACCCCAAAACACCTATAACACTCCAAGCTATGGTCATTGTGCAGGGTATGAGCAAACCACTGGAAAGACTGTGATTGTGACCCTGCTGTGATTCATATAGACAAACACCTTTTATACTCCTTTATCATTTACTGGAGAAGCGTGGCTCAATGGTTAGAGCGGCAGACCCTGATGCAGAAGTCTGGCCCGGCACTAGGGTTCAATTCCCGCCTCGGCGGTTCTTGGACTCAATTTCCTCGGACCTGATAATTCTTGCCTCGGTGCCTAGTCTAATCATGGGTCCCACTCTGTGACTCTGGGCAATAGCTTGCTTAATCTCCACAACGGCCCCAGCAGCGCTTGGATGCCTGGCTTCACCTTGGGGGTGCCCAGGAGTAGACATTTCACAGGAATGCCGGGATGGGTTCCACAGCGGTATGAATACAGCGCTATGAGGCCTCTGGGTAGGAGTGTGCTATATAAATACTATACATTTACATTTACTCAATTCACTACACCAAGTGCTACATTTATTGTAATTTTGGATTACATGAGCAAGCTGCTTTTTAATTCACAAAGGTTGCCTCGGGGACAGTTAGCATACAGCTACAGAGGATGTATTTCAAGGGGTAGTCTTCATTTTCTTTTGAGAATTCTATTTTCCCTTGAACAAGTTTGCATGCTTAGATTTTGGGAAATATTCTGAAGCAAGTAGAAGTAATAACATTTTAAAAACATTTTCCCCTATGGAATAATCTCTTCATCTATGCTATTTCCAATTTTTAGTCTGATTGCTTCCACTTCCAACCCTGGAAACAGATTTAATCTGGCACGTGTTAGGAGTGAATATCAGATTGTTCCCTGGGTTGGAATGGGCTGAAGAAATGTTTGTGGACAGTTACAAAGTAGCACATTTGCAGGCACACAAATACTTTGCAGAACAACAAGGCCCTCTGAAATTCACTAACCCTACACACAGAAGTATTTACTCACATTCACTAGTCATCTTTTTGCAAGTGTAAATGTATACCGGTGCACATTAGCACCTGTGCTTTTTTATGATGGTCGATTGGCTGGATAGTGCATGTCCTAGGGACCAGGCCTGTATAGAGCCCTCATTGTGATGGATGAGTGCACACATTTCCAAGATACAATACAATATAGATTCTTTTAGTTACTTAAGATCATATACATTACTAATACACAGCATAATGTCATAGGAGTTTTCTGTTAAAGGAATATGTGATAACACTAATTCACATTAATGTCGTACTTTTAATGATGGCTAAATTAACATGAACTTGTTCAATTGAACATGATGCGACTGTGTGATAGAAGAAGCCCACTTGTCTAAACTGCACAAAAATGTGTCCTCATTGTGTTGGATAAAAACACACAGTTGTTATACACATCTTGATACAGTCCTCATTGTGATGGATAAAAACGCTTTACTAATACCCAACATAATGTTAAAGAAGCTTACTGCTAATGGAGCTTACTGTTAAAGGAATGTGCAATAAAACTAAATCACAATAATGTAGTACTTCTAATTAAGCTACATCAACATGAACTTGTTCAATATCACATGGTGTGTCTCTGTGATAGCAGAAGCACACATGTCTAAAATGAACCAAAGTGTGGTCCTCATTGTGTTGAATAAAAACACACAATTATGACACACATCTTGATACAGTCTTCATTGTGATAGATAAAAACGCCAACCTCTGTAATAGGCACCACAATATTACTTGTGGCAGATAAAGGTACACAAACCTGTCTCACACAATTTAACATGGTCCTCAGTGTGACCTATAAGTGCACATAGGAGCATAAGCCACCTTTATATAGGAGCAATTGTAAAGCATAAAAGAGCACCTTCTTGTGATACACAAAATATGAAATGGTTTTCAGTGTCCAGAAGAAAGGTTCATATGCTTGATACACATGTAAAGTTGTGGCAGTGTCTACTACATGTTAGAAACACAAAAGAAAACTGTAACATGTGCTTTGCTATGCTCCTTTTTGCAATGTATAAAACCTCACAATTTACACACATGGTCATCTGAATTGCATACCACAATGTAGTCCTCATTTTGATGGATAAAAACATGCAAGAGTTTTTTTTCATCAGAGTGTGGTGTAATATCACAGAGAGTTAAAACATGCACTGTGATGTCGTTATGAGTTTGATGGACTAAAAGTCTTAAACAAATCATATTTAGTGACACCAGATGGGACGGACCAATCTCACATGAACACAGTTGTAATGAGGAATTGGTTTATGTCTATTAAGAATGCTACGGTAGCCTTGTTATTGTATGCCAGCACATCACAAAGTCTCTGCGATTAATTACAAATGAAGAAATAAACCAACATGCAGCTGTAGTGCACTGCATGATATTGCCCTCCTGGTGATATTTAAAACATGCACATCCATGTAAAACTATGTGAAATTACCTTCTATGATAAATCGACAATCTCTCATGTAGTAACAGATAGCATGATGTGCTCTTTAATGTGACGTATCAAAACAAGCGATCTTGAAACATGTCATGGCATCTAGTGCTCATTGCACTTGATAAACCCAAATTAATTTGTTACATACATTGAGATATATTCCTATTTGTTATGGAAAGAAGTTAATTCTTGGTAACAGTACTTTAGGTACTAGCACACTTTTGCAACAGACCTAGTGGGGTGGTCATCACAGTGATAGGAAAAAGCTCAGTTGTGTAACACACAACATCATGTGGTCCTCATTATGATGGATAAAATCAAACTGCTGTGATGCACACCATGACTTGATCCAAAGTATGATAATAGTAGCTCACATATATAACATACCAACACACCTGTAAAAATCAAAGCTATGGTCATTTTACAGAGCAGGAGAAAACCACTGGCAAGATTGTGATTGTGACCCTGCTGGTTCTTTTTTTTTTTTAAGGTTTTCAAAGAAAGTTTTATTCGGCTGACGCGTTTCAACCAAACTGGTCTTTCTCAAAGCCAATACATACTTGGTGATTATACCATATCACCTATAAACACCAAGCTCACATATGAGTAAACATAGTGAAAAGACTTTGTTGGACCTTGTACGATGCCTAGAACCTTTGGAAGAAAGCCTGGCATTAATAGGTCTAGGCAGCGTAAATAAATTAACACAAGTGCATGATTTACCTTAGCCTTTCACATGATCACAAAATATATAGGGTCATCAAAAATATGTATAAATATTTATCTTAATAACAGATAAACATTTAAGTTCTACTAAGTTTCTAAACTTGCATAATTAATGAAAAGCACATACTCGACACGGGTACATTGAGAAACGCCACCCGAAAATAACAAATCCAATGCCTGTCATCCCGGCACACCATGCGCCGCCGCCACGCCGCCCCGCAACCATGACCCTGCTGTGATTCATGATGCTTTTTCAATAAAGGATTTAATAGCGCACAATGTTGCAATATGAAATGTGATATAATCATTTTAATGGACTAAACTATCAAAAACAACTCCTGCTTATCAGCACCTAAGAGGAACAATCTCTGTCAGGAGTGCACTCAGAATTGGATACAGTTCTGCCTCTATCAAGCATCTTAAGGCAGCCTTATGAAATTTTTGTGCAGTGTAATGCCGGCGGTGGGGATTGCGAGTCTTTCAATGAAGGGCTCAGCTCCTTCAATTATGTATAAGTTCTCGATCGAGTTCCTCCTCTGCTGCATCATCTCTCCCTGGTATGCCAACAATGCGGAAGTCATTGAAATACTTGTGTTCCCCGCCACTGGCATTACACTGCACAAAAATGTCAATGCATCACGGTTTCTGCCAGAAATCATTTGCTTCACATATTATTATTATTATTATTAATGATATTTCTAAAGCGTGAACAAAGGCCCATGGGCGTCTCGGCGCTAAGATATCTGTAATATTTAACCTGAGAGGGGGGAGCTGAGTCTAGTGATTAAAGACCCAGGTCTTAAGTTGCTTACGAAAGGACCAGAGGGAAGGACTGGCTTTAATCAAATGGGGCAGCGTGTTCCACAATTTTGGAGCTGACACCAGGAATCTTCTGTCACCCCAGAAACAGTTTTAGTCCGAGGAACCACAAGATCAATTAGACTTGAAGAACGTAGTGTTCTGGACGGACAATAGGGAATCAGATTTTGGACAAGATATGCTGGTCCCATATTATGCAAGGCCTTGTACACAATACAGAGAGTTTTGAATTTTATTCTGTTTCTGATGGGTAACCAGTGTAACTCTCTGATTGTGTCCGAGGCGGATTGATATTTGGGAATTTTTCCCAGTAGCCTGGCAGCTGAGTTTTGTATAATTTGCATTTTGTTTAAAACTCCTTCTTGTGCATTGAGGAATAAAGCGTTGCAGTAATCCAAGGTGGACAATACAAGGGAAGTAACCAGGGTTTTACCAGCTGTATCAGGAAGAAAGGGGAGGATTTTTTTGATGAGTCTTAGTTTGTGGAAGGCTGAGGAGGTGATCTGGTTAGCGTGTGGATGGAAAGTGAGGCGGTTATCAAAAATGACTCCCAGGTTCCTCACCTTACTGACAGGCTCGGGAGGCGAGCCTAATGAGGATGGCCACCAATTGGATGACCATTCCGGAATCAGCGGTCCGAAGATGACTACTTCTGTCTTGTCGGAATTTAATTTTAGGCAATTGGAAGCCATCCAGCTCCCAATTGCTACCATGCCTGATTTAAGATCTTCCGCTATTTTATGGCCGTTGTTCTTAATGGCAAGGACCAACTGTGTGTCATCTGCATAGGTAGTAAGGCTCATCCCATGTGCACGAATAACATTGGCTAAGTCCGACACATAGATGTTGAAAAGTGTCGTACTTAGGGATGAGCCTTGAGGTACTCCACATGGCAGGGACCAGGTGGAAGAGTGAAAGGGTCCCATTGTGACCACCTGGGTTCTATTGGCCAGAAAAGAGGCCAGAAGTTTACTGGCATTTTCCTGGACACCCATGTTTTCGACACGGTCGATCAACGTAGCATGATCGACCGTGTCGAAGGCTGCCGATAAATCAAGCAGTATCAAGACTGCTGTACCCCCAGCATCGCGGATGGATCTAATATCATCCACCGCTTTGATCAGAGCCGTCTCCGTCTCATGGAATTGGCGGAAGCCAAACTGGGATTCATCAAGTAAATTATGTTGCTCTAAGAACGCGGAGAGTTGTTGATTCAGAGCTTTTTCAGCTTTTTTAGCCAGTACTGGTAGGCTGGCAATAGGTCGATAGCTCTTAGGTTCTTCCATGTCGAGATGTGGCTTCTTTAAGAGTGGTTTAATGAGGTTTCTTTTTAGAATATCAGGGTAAGTGCCTGTACTAAACACTGCGTTGCAGATAGAGGTGATGGCAGAAAGAACCGTTTCAATAACAGGTAGCAGTACTTTAAATGGACAGGGGTCAAGAGCAGAACCTGATCTAATGGTGGATATAATATCAGCAATCTGGGAACTAAAAATTTCTGCGAACTGAGAGAGGATGGGTCCAGTATGGGCGGCGGTCGACAAGTTGGGAGGGAGTTTGGTGTTATTAGCAAAGGCAGAATAGATGTTGTTGACTTTACTAAAGAAGAAGCTGGCTATGGCGTCACAGAGGGGTTGTGAGGGAGGTGGAGTCAGGTTTGTGGAGAATCCTGCTAGCTGCTTAGTAGTTTCGTACAGAGCTTTATTGGAGTTTTTGGCCATTTCGATTCTAACGCTAAAGAATTTTTTCTTGGCCTCATTAATCATAGTTTTATATTTGGCTACCGTTTCTTTATACTTAATTTTGGCTTCAACAGAGTAGTCTTTCCTCCAGTGCCTCTCCTTATTCCTACACTGTTGTTTTTGTTCTCTTAAGGCCTCCGAATACCAGGGGGCCGACGGGGTAGATCTATTGCGAGACCGTTGTTTAACCGGGGCCAGGGAGGATGCCGCCGAGCCCACCCACTCATAGAATTGGGAGGTGGCGGTGTTAGGGTCGGTTGATAGAGGGGGAGTAGATTTGGTTAAGAGAGTTTTCAGGCTGGAACTATCAATGTCATTCCACGCCTGGAAGGACTGTTGAGAGTTGGATGGTAGTGTGGAGGCTCCAATGTCTTGAATGGTTAGTGACGCCATGATGGCATGGTGGTCTGACCAAGTAACTGGAAGGATTTGAGAGACTTGTAAATCCTGTGAGTTGGTAAAAATGCCATCCAATATATGGCCCCCGTCATGTGTGGATGATTTGACCAACAATGGGAGACCAAATGCGGTCATATCTCCTAGAAGCGCAGCAGTATCTTTGTCCTCTGTTTTGTCAAAATGAAAGTTAAAATCACTGAGGACAGTGAGGGAACTATCAAGGGCTGAAGATTCCAGAATGGACCTGAGGTTGGAAATGAATCCGGTCCTTGATCCTGGTGGACGATACAAAAGGATGCCATTAAAGTTATGGGAGGGAGTCAGTTTGATAGAAAATTGCAGAGCTTCACAGGATGGTAGTGAGATCATGTTGGTTCTGGCGATAAAAGTATCGCGTAAAATGACGGCAATCCCACCACCTTTCTTGCGTTGTCTGTCCAGTCTATGGATGGAAAAGCCTTTTGGAGCTGCAATCACTATATCTGGATCGGACGAACTATCCATCCAAGTTTCTGTCATAAATAGTAAGTCTAAACTATTGTCCTCCATCAGGTCGGCTACGTCCTGTCGGTGTTTCCCGAGCGAGCGGACATTAATAAGGGCAAGTGAAAAAGATTTGGGTGATTTATACTTGGTGGTGGGGGGAGGATTTAGATAAAGGGGTATCTGTGATTTACAACAGGGACAGAGTACATAGGATGTACATCGTACATGAGGAGAGGAACCATGTGGGGCCCCCATGAGAACCATTCACAAAGCTACAGCTTGAAAGCCATTAACAAGTCCCCCCTGTCATCATCTAATTATTTTGAAGCATGAATATCATATTGAAGCACCAGCAACCGCCGCAGTCATTTCTGGACACAACAAGAGAAAAAGGACCACACCCCTTGAGTTCATAAGGCATCATCACCCGTGAGAATTCCCTCACCTCAAATGTGAATGACCAAGTCCTGGTCCTGAGGAGAACCCTGAAATCAAATAGGGTTCTGAAATGTGTCGACCCCACCCAGCCAGCAATAATCACCACCAATCAACCGACCCATACCGAGTACAAACAGGACATTTAGGCCTGGTGTAACTGTTTAACTGCTTCGCTGGTTATGGCAGGTGTATGTAGTGAAACACATAACTGAATTGTACCGCCATTGTTCTTTATGTTAAAATAAGGACTGGTCTATTGTTTTGTCATGTTTGGTCATTTCCTAAGTATTTGTTATATGTCCAAAGTACTGTCACCATTGTGTTGTTGATATATGCTGGTACTAATTGTTCTTCTTTAAGACATGAAAGAAATATCCATCTTGTTTGTTCCACAAATAAATGAACAAATAACAAGTGTAAGGAAAACAATATAACTACTTGAGAATCTAAGGTGGTTATTTATGAATGTATTTATTCAAAAACGTACGTCCAGACCTTTTTCTTGTTTCCAACTTTCTAAAAAGTGGCATTTTTAAAATTGAGGATTGAAATATGAATTTACCATTCAAGATGGTTTTAAATTACTCTGATACCATTCATGACTTTCCTACCTGCTCCCAATAAAAAATGAACACTTATTAAATGTAATAAGGTACCCAATGGTATGCTATGAAAGAGGCAGGCCTTGCAATAGTGACTACCAGGACAGGTCAGATTAAAAACTACATGTCCAACTTTTTTAAGTAAACTGCACCTTGCCCTATGTGCTTTTGAGGGCCTACCCTATAGGTGACTTATATGTACTCAACAGAATGGTTTACGCTTGGTAAAAGGTTTAGTTTGACAGGTGGAAATGGCAGTTTAAAATTGCACCCACAAGCTGCACTGGCAGACCAGGGACAGGTTAAAAAAAGTCTACTTAAGTGGGTGGCTCAAAAAGTGCTGTAGGGACACTAATAGCATTTAATTTACAGGCCGTGGGTGTACATGCAATATTACTTTACTAGGTACTTGCAAATAAATTAAATGTGACAATGGGGTCTGTAGCCCAATTTTATCATGTTTTAGGGAATGTGAACAAGCAGTTTAGCACTGGTTAGCAGTCCTAAGGCCAACAAAAGCAAATTCAGAAATATAGTGGGGGTGAAGGCAATCAGCTTTGGGGACGACCACCCTAAGGCTGACTGGTCTAACAAGCATTGACTTGTAACACACTCCATAATATTTTTCTCCTGGTGATGTTTAAAGCATGCACAACCCTGCAATACACAGTATGAAAATGTCCTCTGTGATGAATAGGCACCCGCTCATATTACTAACAAACACCATGATGTGGCCCTCAATGTGATGTACCAAAGAACAAAATCTTGTAGCATGCCATATTATCTGTTTCTCAGTGTGAATGGTAAAACCACATGCAATTGTAATATACTAGGTGATATAGTCCTTATTGAATAGAAAAGAAATTCATGCTTGATAACAGTAGCTTTGATAACAGCACAAATTTGCATCAGACCTAATGGTGAGGTAATTGCTATGAGAATAGGGTCAGATGTTTAACACACAATATCATATGGTCCTCGTTGTGATGGATAACAGATCACACTTTTTTGACACACACTAAGATATGATCCATATGATGGCAATAGAAACACAGACATATCAGGCACCTAAACATGTGTAAAACTCATAGCTACAGAAAGACAAACACCTATGTATCCCCATTTTAAAGATCTACTCTTGCCTTCCAGGTCTTATCTGAGCGACCTCAAGTTCTTATGTTGAAGTTGACGTTTAACCAGCTTTTCACAATTTATGGACAGAATTTACTTACAAATTGTCAGATGCCATAATTAGAGTTGGATGAATAGGATACACCTTCACAAACGAGATGGAGATCCCGTCTGCAGTTTTACAAGGGCTACAATGCCTAATCCGGGCCCTACATTTTTTACCACTTTAAGAATATAGCACATGTGGCTGGAAACTGAAAAACAGCTCTTCACTTCGCAAATGTACAAAATACCAACTGAATTGAGGATGCAGAACAACACAAATTCAAAGGGAAACACAGTGAAAAGATGGATATTTTAGCAGTTAGGAACTATTTTTTAAAGGTATTGTCTAAATAATACACTATTTGAAATCCAGTATGGTCAGTTAAATATACGCTGGATGAAATAAGAAAGCAGTGTTTGCTAAATGCATATGTATTCTGTAATAAATTGTCAGTCACATACGAAAGGGATCCAAATAAAGGCTGTTTTTTTGACAAATATATACTGTACCAAATAGGAAGACACTATATGTAAAATATAATCTGGTCCTCATAAACAGCCTTGTATAAAAACACACACCGGTCCTCGTAAAGCTGTTTGCTGTCTTTATGTAGTGTGTAAAAATGGTCTTCATAACTCTTGGATACGGGACATGTGCGGTCCTCATAAGGGGGTTATGTCAGAAAGTCTCAAAACTATTCCCATAATCGTTTTTTGAAAATCTGATATAACTTTCATACTGTCAATATAGTATAAACATAAAATGTATGATCATTTTGATTCTCTGATGATCAGAAAGGGTGGCCCTCATAATGTAGGTTTTTTTCACTGGTCTTCATAGAGTGATATAAACATGTATGTGTGTGTGTGTGTGTGTGTGGGTGTGTGTGTGTGTGTGCGTTGGTGCACATCCATGTTACTGTGTATGAGAGACAGAGATAGAGAGGTAACATTTCCAATGGGCAAGGAAGGAGTTCTGTTAGATTACACATGTCTATGTAGTTAATCTTGTCAGCTTGTTTGTGTCTCTGTGGTTTTGTATTGCTCTCTCTGGGTCAGTATCATCTTTTCACATATATCCAGAGACATAGCTTCAGGAGGGTTGTTTGGTGTGTTACAGCCCCCTAATAAATGTAATTTCTGATAAATAGTTGGGTACAGCAGCTTTCAGTCGATGTTGGATTTCACCAGGATGTATCACTAAAAGCACATACAAAAATGCACACACTTTCTTTCTCTTTTATGAAAATCCTCAAAAATATTGGTTATATTTCAAAATATTGTGTTGTCTCTCTGAGTACCCTGCCAATTCGCATTCCTCTCCCCATCCACTGCCCCATAGCCCCCTCTCA